>NC_135870.1:22443492-22450992 GCF_031162955.1 Sander vitreus
ACTAAATGTGGGAACTATAGACCATTATCTATCCTCAATGCCGAGATAAAAATCTTCACATAACTACGCTAATTAAGAGTGACCAGACGGGCTTTGTGAAATCACGACTTGCTTCTGACAATGTACGGCGTCTGCTTCATGTAATTCATGCTGCCAAGGATATTCCCTCTCCATGTGCAATATTGAGCCTTGACGCAAAAAAAGCCTTTGATAGGCTAGAATGGGATTACCTGTGGATGGTTCTACAGCGCTTTAAATTGGGTTAAACTTTTATTAATTTAACTAAACTACTATACAATAACCCATCTGCAATGATAAACATGAATGGCATCATATCAAACAAGTTTAATTGATCACGCTCGTGCCGACAGGGATGCCCATTAAGCCCATTTCTTTTTATTTTGTCATTAGAGCCCCTCGCACAGAAAATCCGTCAACACCCGTTTATTTCCCCCATAACTTTTAACAACACCACACACTCCATATCGCTGTATGCTGATGATATATTATTATTTTTTGATAGAGCAGCCATATCATTACCGCATATTTTGGATACTTTTCACGAATTTAGCTCTCTATCTGGTTATAAAATCAATTGGACCAAATCGGCGCTTCTCCCTTTAAACTCTAAATTGAACCTGTGCTCAGATGGACTTATAGGCTCATACATGCATATGTATTGGGAATGCAAGGACGTGAGGCTTTTTTGGGGTGAGGTCTGTGCTACTTTATCTAATGTACTGGATGTCACTGTACCATGTTCTCCCACTGTGCTACTCTTGAATGATACCTCCCCACTAAAGTTGACGTGAGAAAAGACGTATGCTCTTAACAGGCATCACTGCTGCCAAGAAGTTGCTGGCTTTACGCTGGAAACCTCCACATACAATCACTAAGTCCCAATGGATTAACACATACATTGACATAGTTGATATGGAGCTATCAGTGGCAAGAATGCACGGTGCTGGAGCTGATACTATTCTAGCGTGGCAAACAATGGCAGATAAGATTAAGGAATTGCTGTAACTACTACCTGTAAGTGCACTTTTCTTTTCTTGTTACGTGGTCTCTCATGTCCTGTAAGAGTTTTACAGAGATCCAGGGTTAAGGCGGTGGGTGGGGTGGTGGATGGGGGGGGTCGCCTCTAGATCTTTTTTATTTTTCTCCTTCTTCTTTGTTAAACTCGGGCCTTTAACAAATTACCAAGGTACATTAAGGGGCTTTCACTCCTGCCTCATTTAGTTCGGTTGAACCGCACTACAGTCTACAGACTATGGTCTGTTTGGGCAGGTGTGAATGCGGAAATTGCGCTCGGGTGCCCAGCAAAAGCGAACCAAACAACAGTACCGAGACCTCCTTCATGAGGTGGTCTCAGTACGCTTTCAACCAAACTCTGGAGCGGTTCGTTTGTGGTGAGAACGTGATCCGACCTCGAACCGCACCAACAATATATACTCTGCAAGTCTGAGCTAATGTCTCCTGTAGTCAGGTGTGCTTTGCAATCTGTGATGCAGCAGAACATCCAAACTGTAGCAGCTTGCAGTGTTTCTCTCACAGAAATAGACTGCAGTCAAGCTTACTATCACTCACATCTCCGTGGTCTCGGTGATCAGAGCAGACGTAGGTCGCTCGCGAAACAATGTCTGATTATTTCAATAAAATGAGCTGGTTTGACCACGGAGATGAAAGAAATATGCACTAGTCCAGAACACAGGAACTTTTTTCTGCGTTTACTTTATTGCTCCCACCCCAGACACATCTGACCAATAAGCGGGGTGAATGTTCTTGAATGGTTTGTAATGACGCATTTTGGTACATTTGGATTTTTTGCAGGTGTGAAACGAAACCGAAACAAGGGGAAATCGCTCCGAGTTTACAAACTCATCAAGTGATTTGGACCAGAGCAAACAAACTACAGGTGTGAAAACACCATAAGTTGCGAGACCATCAGAGCAGCATTGGCAATAGCCTCAGAAAGGCTAAATATCAACAACATTAGGCTACTGATAATAAGTCAAAATCATCCGTTTGTGGTTTGCATCTCTCTCTCACTATCCTTTCATTTTAGTTGGCGACACCCTACTTTTTTCACTTGGTAAAAAAACGGTGTTGCATTAGTGCAATGAAAGCTGCACTTGAGCATGAAACCTTGTCAGAACTGTCTTGGGATGATATAATCTTTTGTTGAGCTCTGGAAATCCTTTTATCACTCACCCCTCCACAGTTGGGTCAGTGCTGCTGGAACCAGGAAGAATACAGCGACTTGGACAGTAAAGCTTCCTTACTGCCTGCTAATAAAGAAAATAAATTAAATAGGCTTCAAGTATTAAGCTTCCTTCAGATGATAATAAGGTAGGGCGCAAAGTATAGCGCAGAGGCAAAGCGCAGCGCAGGTATATGTCATCGCGTCGGGCAACGCCACGTACAGCTGTTATTTCATTGGTTGCGTTTTGAAAGGTCAGCGGCAATTAATTTGCATTGGCATTCCAAGGTTGCAGTGTAATTGACATCAATTGGCACACATCTTGTACCATGTCCTGTTGGTACTAAACAGAGAAGAACATGTATTTATTATATACTAACTACAAAAACAGTATACTATACAAAATAAGTATATAGTATACTGTACACTGTTAATAGTCTATGTAGTATGGAATTGGGACAGAGCTGTAGTATAGCCGAGTGTCTAACTTGAGTATCTTGTTTAAAGCCACTTAAACAAAGATCTATGGACAGATCAATTGTTGTGATTTGCCAGGAAACAACTCCTCGCCACCAGTTGTTTTTGCTGCAAGGTAAATTAAGTCTTAAGATAACACTCTTCTCAAACTGCTTATTTCCAACATAATTAACATTATTGACCCCTACAGTGGAGTTAATTCACATTCATCTTGCACGGATTTGTTTTAATGATCGCTTGTCTAAAGAAGTCTGCTGTATGTGTGTATACCTCATTCTTCATGACTCAGAGATGTGATGCAGACAGAAAACTATGGTGCTGTAACATGTTGGATGTCAGCTGTCGCAAGGCAGCTTGTATGTCACTGAGCTAGTACGTCAGTAAGTTTGCACTAGTCTGCACTAGATGGACATAAAGCACAGCACTGTCAATTCAAAATCTACAAAACGTGTAGTCTGAGTGAAAGAAAGTAACATCGGAGACCAAGCCCAGAGAGCCAGAAATCATGGATTCTCACAAAAGGACATAAAATATCCCTCGTTTTCGTGGTTGTGAGCTTGCGCACTACGGCAGCAGATTTGTTTTGGAAACTCACTTTAAACTAGTTTAGCATAAAACAATTAAAAATTAAAATTCTACAACCAAACAGTATTTAAATCCATTTGTATTATATGAAGCAGCAACATAAAATGACTCTACTCTTCTAATTTTATTTTATAGGACCAGGATGTTTTATGGGTAATGCAAAGGCAAATATACCTACTGTTATCTTCCGCTGAAAGCTCTTCCCGCTAAGATTTCCTTGGACTGCAATGTGCTGGGTCTGCAGTTTTCTTGATTTAGGCCCAGCTTATCTTAAGCTTATAGAGATGTCAGCAAAACCCCCTTTTAATAGCGTAAGGCTCTTAATTCATTACCAAATGTAAACTTTGCTGCAGAGGAGAGCAGGATGGGCTGGGGGGTAAATTAGAGGGTGTATTCTACTCAACTAATTACTCTGTAAATTCAAACCCCTCTTGGGAGGAGAAAAAAATTCTAAACACTCAGACTCAGTTTCTCTCTGCATTTATTAAATCTATCAAACCTAAAGTGTGTATTTTCCCCTATATTTTTTTCAAAACTGAAAGACACATTGTATTTTATTTGCTTGTATAAAAATGTCTCTGGTTGACAAGAACCAGAAAAGAAAGCAAGTCAGAATAAACCACAAAATCCTACCACACAAGATGATGATTCAATGCAGTTAGCATGTGTGCAGCATTGTGCATCCAACCAAACTTCAGCAATCAAAAGATGCTGAACGGTGCTGCTACCGCCGCAAAGTGGAAATATTCAGCTACCTGGCTACGATAACTGTGATGATTAAACCCTTTCATTCAGAGCTGTCATCCTGTCAGGCTAAAGGCTACTGTAGGCGAGGACAAAAATCATGGCAAACTGGTCATTTAACAGCAGACATCACAGAGCAGAGGATAAGCAAGACCAAGTGCTGCTCCGGTCTCTGGCTCCCATCCACCCTCTTATCTTGTCTGAAGAGACACATTTCAAGGCCAACCAGTGACCCCTCAACTGTCCAAGCTGTAACACACACGCTGTCTCACACACACACACACACACACACGCCTAACAAGGACACATTTTGTTGTCAGTGTCACAGTTTTTGTAATAGAGGGCTTTTAGGTGGTCCTTAAAGACTCCGTGAAATGGAGACTTTGACTTCCCAGAGAAAAGTGAATCTTATAAGGAATACCCAGCTGACAATCTATAGTTTTAGTATCAAACACTCACCCCTTGTAGGCTTTAAAAACTAGCCTGGGAAATCTTGTATCTTGCACCCTTTTGCAGAGGATGGCAGCTGTAGTAAGCTTGGAGTCACAGTCGTTACAACGGTTTCCAATGGCAACCCAGAATGACGGAAAAAAAAACTGTCAAAGCATATCAAAATGCCGACGCAAATATCTCAAAACTCAGTCGGCTGCAACCTCATCCACTCCTCCACTGTTGATCTGTAGGCTATGTTGAGCATGTTCCAAGCACTCAAAGCTTTTTTTTTGGGGTGCTAAATACACTATTCGCTGGAGGTAGCACATTTAGCAATTAATTTGGGAAGCAACAATTGCCTACAGGGGGTCTGTCAGTCAGTTGGGCTGTCCACCACTTTGGTTTGGACTGAAATATCTCAGCAAATATTGGCTGGATTACCATGAAAATGTTGACTAATGACTTTGGTGATCCCCTGACTTTCCATCTTGTCATTTCATTTTCCAATACTAGCCTTACATGCTAAACTAAGATGGTAAAAATGGTAAACATCATACTCGCTAAATATCAGCATGCTTGCATCGTCATTGTGAAGATGACAGCATGCTAATATTATAGCATTTGGCACAAATACTGATGTACCGAGTATGATGTTGGAAAGAACCTTCTACAGTCCAAAATAATTGAGATTTCTAAGTAACCCTGGGCCAATACAAAGAAAAGAAAATTTTAGGTTAAGATGCACAAGGTCACTTTCATTTGTTACCGCAGCTCTCAAAGCAAGATTGTTCTTTCCATTATCAGCAATAGAGTTGAGCCTCTCTCGAAATACCATTTGTAGAATGGAAAGGGTAAATATGAAAGCAAGATTGGATGTTATCACCACGCTCTGCTCATCTGTAGGTTAGGATTTGAACAGGGACCCAACTGCAGTGTATTTTTGGTCTGCTTGTCGTGGGTGGGATGAGGAGTTTGTGTTCACTGTATTTTTCTCTTAAATTTTATTGCATACTGGGAAGACAGAAAGACAGACTATAGCTGTGATGGATGGATGTGTTCTTACTAGAAAAATACAATTATGTACAATAAATTACAGACTTGTGGAGGGCTCCTGATGGAGTCATTATCTGAATTCTAAAAATTGGTGGCCTGCATTTTCATCAGTGTTGATTTCCAATAGTCTGGAACCTACACGTGATGTACTTATCCCTTCATTATCAGTAAGCAAGATCTTATGTTTGGAATCTGCGTTTCACGGGTTGATGAGGGCTGTTACTATTGATTCAGTTAACAATATAGATCATCATGCATTCTGTGTTATGCCTAGAAACGGGATACAATGTATGCAATTTGCTTTTCGGTGCATCACCTCACATTTCCCTGTGGAGGTGAATGGAAATGTTAAACAGTCTTTGCTTGTTAACTATTTTTCCAGACTTGTATAAAGACACCTTATATAAACACACCAACCACTTATATAAAAGACACCAACCACAGGCACGCTTTCTGACCAAGTAGTTACAGGAACGTAGTTATAGGAAAAGTCCGCTTCTAAGCAGATCTACTAACTACTCTCCTCTAAAACCGTTTTTTTACCATTTGCATTCGCACTGGCCAAGTGGCCATAGGGACTATAGGAGGGGTAAGGGAGTGACGCAAGCATGGCAACGGTTTTTATAGCGTTAAAATCAGAAAACTAATACACCAAAAATAGTATGAACTAAATCTAATGTATATAGCATATTTGTCATAATTTAAACAAGTCTCCCAAAGAGAAAAGGATCTCTCTCTCTCCCCCACCTCTGCCTGCTGCGCTGTGGATCTGTGTGTGTGTGTGTGTGTGTGTGTGTGTGTGTGTGTGTGTGTGTGTGTGTGTGCGCGTGAGTGAGACGGCCGGCCAGCGAGGTGGAGTTTAACTCTGAAAAGACAGTTAACCACAGGTTCCCGTTAATCTTTAAATAGATATTTAAACAAACGAACCGTCAACGGCGAAATAAAAGCCTCTTATTTCCGAGAGCGGTCTGAGAGACCTCCAGCTTACAGCGAGGTGTCTGAGCATGACTGGCCGAGCGACGAGCTAGCGGCCGGGGCAGGCGCCTGCTGGCTGTCGCAAAAATGTATAAAATTGTCCCGTTGTTGGTCTGTCTATACCAGAAACCCGACCCTCGTTGACCTAGGTTCATATGCTGAAAAGAGAAAAGACCCTGCCCTGAAGTAGGAGCTGAAAGAGTTACAGGAACTGCGGCCAGAGGAACTTAAAAATCCCCAAATTGGTCCAGTCGGAACACGAGAAAAAAAGGGTTCTAGGAATTTTATGTTCTAGCAACTGCAAAAAATCCCTCCGGTCGGAAAGCGGCTATAGAGTACTGATGGAATGAACCTATGCAAGTCTGAAGTACGGCAAATACAGCTACTAAATGAATGAATTAGGGCTGTACAATTAATCAAATTTTGATCACAATTTCCTAACGATCACAAAAACAATGTAAATCGAGAAAAACAATTCTTTAACAGATTTACGCGAATGACGCGCGCCAAAAATAAGCGCGATTGAAGATGGCGGAGGGAGACAAGCAGGGTTTGGTGAGCAAGAATGGGAGAGCAATACCCGTTTTAAATTCAAATAAATGCAACATACTGCACTAAGTGCAACTTGCACAACGATAGGTTTTACTTACATCTTTATAAATACTATTTAAGTAGTTGTACAGTTTTATTCCCAATTTGTATACGGTTGTACATTCTTTCCTTTGTATTTTTTATCTGTATTTTTTGAATATTTGTTTTTGTATTCCATCCTATTTATTATTTCTTGTATATTCTGTATGTGTGCTGTGTGTCTGATGTTTTTTCTGCTGTAGCACTGAAATTCCCCAATTTGGGATCAATAAAGTCTATCTAATCTAATATCTTGCCATGTCAATAAATAATCCTGTTAAATAATCGCGATTTCAATTTGACCAAAATAACTGTGATTATGATTTTTTCCATAATCGAGCAGCCCTAGAATGAATGAATATATAAGTTAGTCTGTGGATCTTTCCAAAAACACAAAAAAC
>NC_135870.1:22455992-22508492 GCF_031162955.1 Sander vitreus
CCAAAAGTTGCGCATGTTAAATTGGGAACCCATGATCAGATTTGAAACCAAATCCTCCAATGATTCTAAACGATTCCAATAAAGAAACGATTCCATTGGAATCGTAATTTTTGAAACGATTCCAAGTAGGAATCAGTTCTCGATGCCCAACCCTCGTCATAGCTCATGCAGAGATGATTGCTACTTCTGCGCTGCCTCACACACTTTAGCTCTGGAGATGCCAACGCATCAGAATGTGGCGACTTGTACAACTGGCATCCTCATGACACAATGTGCCAATTAATGTAAATTTAGCAAACTTTGTTATCTTGGACTTACTTACTCGTCCGCTGCCGAGGCGCTGTTGTCTAAACCTCTCCGTGCTGCCTTCAAAGAAGTGTCTCACTTTGAACTCATGCTGTGGGTGTTCTGTAACCAGGTGTCTTTTTTTTTTGTTTTGTTTATTACGCAATGAAACTCCTATTGTCTAAAATATCTTCACAAATGACACATTGTGGCTCCAAACAGTTTATTTCTCTTTTTCTCCAGTATTTTTGCCTGGATGTTTGCACACTTGGTCCCCCCCTGATCTCAATATTGATCAAAATAAATCCTGATTATCATTTTGGCCATAATCGTGCAGCCCTAATTCCTGAATATTCTTCTCCCGTTAATCTGAAAAGTTGTTCTTGTAAGCGAAGGTCTGTTGGACTCTCGTGTCCTGTGATTGGTGTGTCTTAGCTCTCCCCTTTTCCCTATTGAATTTTTATGGACTTTTATTCAACAGAACAGTGCATAAAGATGCGTGATAATAATGTCCCGCCTAGTGCTGATTCCCTGGTTTCCTGTTATTATCTACTGTACAGTACCCTCTACCGATTCTGAATGTGAGGCAGTTCACCGAGCTCAAAAGGATTACGTATTTATTCTTTTTTTTTTTTAGATCAATTTATTGTTTTTTTTTATTTTTAACATACTGAACAGACAAATATAATTGAACAAGAACAAACCCTCTCCCACCCTCTGCAGCCTCGAGGAAAACAAAACATAAACCAAAAATATATATATATATATATATATATATATATATATATATATATATATATATATATATTCTTGTGATGCCGAGGTCACCGGAACTGGGAGCCAGCGCTGAGCTATCATTTTCTTGGTCGCGGTTGATCCAGCTAACCAAACTTTCTTCTGTCTCCCAAGCCGATGTAATTTAGTTAGTTAGTAGGAATTCAACATCCTATCACATCAGATATTAATGATGTTGTTTTATTCCAGAACTCATGCACCTGTTCACACTCCCAGACCATGTGCAGGAAAGTTCCAGTTTGTTCAGGTTGACAGAACGTGCAATAGGGAGTGGGAATGACTTTAGAGACGCATCTCTTCTGAGGAGTCCAATATGTCCTATGACATATGTTGAAGTGGATCTGCTGGTGATTTGGGTTCTTGGAACAATGGAAAATGTTGTCCCAAATTACGTATTTATTCTGATTCCAAAGTAATTTGCCTTTGTCATTTCCTTGTTTACTATCAATTATAGTGTCACGGACGTGGGAAACTGTTCACCCACAGACTGAGCTTCCTCTCCATTAGTTATAATTGTGACTCTGATTGCACAAGGACATTCTTGAAAATAACCTTGAAGAAGTCTTATGCTCAATTTCATTAGTGGTTCCTGGTTTAAACCCTGTAGCACTAAACCATTTGAATTATCTGCCAGTGGTGCCAAATGGCTTTTGTCCCCGTTTCAGCCAGCAGAGCGCTGCCAGCCATAGTGCGGATGAGGACAACCATGGAAAACATTGACTGTGTCGTTGCCGTAATCTCCGTTCAGAGTTTCCTCTTTAATGTTACATATGTTCCAAAAGAATGATGATGTAATCTGAGCTAAGATTTTACAGCATAAACTAGTATTTGCATCTGTCTGATGTCCTTGACTGGCATGTGCCGTCTATTCCGTTTGACAGAAGTTATGGACGAATGCCCCAAGTGACGTGCAATCTGACAGATGAAAGTAATAGACAAGTGAAAGAGATGATGGCTGAACTCAAAAGACAACGGGCAAACTCAAGACGCCTGGAAGGATGAACAGCTGGAAAAGACAGAACGCATCGGTGGATGCAAAACGACAACAGACGCCAGTCCTCGATAAACAGCACGTCAGACAGATGTGAACACCGGTGAAAGGTAACACGGTGCAGTCATCACAAATTAAACTCAATAAACTGATTGCATTCACTTTTTGTTTTTTTATCTAATTTGCCGTTTGGCCAACACAGTCGACCCCACCCGAACCACTTGTAATCCATTTCACTAATGGAATAATCCATTTGCCTGAAACAGCGAACATTCATTGTGTAAAATAGCCTATTGACGGCTGTACTTGGAGGTGAAAACAGACTATTTTGTAATCATTATAGCCTATATTTCAGGCTTTAGGCTATGTATGAACAAAAGTCTCACGGAAATCATAGAAAAGGTTGTAATGCATTTTCATCCCTAGACTGGCAATTCTAAAGAACGAGGCAAAAAAAACAACAAGCCGTGCCTTTGCGCAGTCCTGCAGGACATTTAGCTTGTTGTTAATGTCTGTATGACACCTCGAGTCGCACCGACAGCACTACAACAATCCTATATTTCTGTAACATTTGCTCCCATCGCTTAGTTTACATCTGGCGTGCTTGTCTTTGAAGTGTTTTGTGTGGAAAGAATATGTGGCTGTTGCACGAAGCCGCTGTAGCAATCAGCAAATTCCATTTCATAACACAGTATGGATATGACAGGCAAAGTCAAAATACATGTCAAGGACAATCTCTCCACTCGTCTCTCGTCTGCTGTCTGAGGCGGTTTGAGGGGTTTAGAAGAAGGAGCATTCAACAGGTGTGATATGGAGATTGTGTGGACATGTGATGTTGTGCAGCTGCTCTGAATGAATTGGACAGCTGCAGGCAGCATCCATCTCATCTGATTGAGGGCAAACTGTCATTCGTGTGACAAGTCACAAGTCCAAGGCAAGTTGGCCAAACCTGAGGCTCTGTAATCCTCAGGATTTGAGTATCCTCACGAACAGACTTGAGGATTAAACCTGAGAATACTTAACACTTCCATATAGCTATTTATTACCACTATACAGAAGTTTGTATAGTCCAAACAGTCAGAGAGAAGCACACATTGGGCAAATACTCAAGTGTATGTGTATAGAAATTGTCATTCATCAAAGCTTACCTTGGTAATTTATACTGAAATTTACACTGAAATCACAAAGAAACTGAGGAAAATATTTGCATGCCGCTAGCCCGGCCAAATATATTAGGCCTAGTCATGCTTTGGCTGCCAGAAGTGGATATTTTAGGAAAACAAATGAAGTACAATGACAGTGAAACTTTTGCAGATATCTTCACTCAGTGCCGGACTGGGTTTAAAAAATGGCCCTGGCATTTGCAGACAGGGCGTCCTTATCAAACCCAACACCAACCCATCCAAATGTAATCGTAAAAAGCTTAAGATGAAACCATACTGACTTAACATACATGGGCTCGATGTTAAGGCACAGTATATAATACAACAGCTCAATGAAAACAGCACTGCACAGCCACAGTGAATGTTACAATACCTTCATCAGAATATTAAATAGCACTGTACCATATGAGGAAAAATAGCTCATTGCAATTATTTGGACTGATATTGCGATTGCAATATGATTCACGTTATTGGAGGGAATGATCAGTTTTGTATCACTAATCTCATTTTTCATTGAAAAATATTCAAACTAAAATGATTATACTGTGATTTTTGCGATGATTTAGTCTGTTGGAATACGATTTGTAGGCCAGGGGTCCGTTTCAGGAAGGAGGTTTAACAAACTCTGAGTCTAACCCTGATCTCTGAGTTGATTTACCCTGAGATGGGAAACTGAGTTTTCGGTTCCAGAACAGCTGATATGAGATGGTTCAATCAACTCCGAGTAGGTTCACGCGCGTGCACCACCACAATAAAAAGGCAGTATGAATGGAGCCAGGATACTACGATTCGCCATGGTAACAACCACAAACAAACGGGTCGGCGGAAATACTCATGCGCACATACAGCGAGTTTGAACATGTATTTCGTTAAAAAAGCAAGACAGCGGTTGCTGCTGCAACAGAGAGAGAACTGGTGTGGGAGAAAATTGCTGCTCGAGTCAATGCGTAAGCATTAACAGTGTATTAATTTCATATTTAATCACAGTTAACTGATAATATTACTGGTGAAAACTGGAATTGTACTACACCTATAATTTCATTTAGGTGCAATCCTGCGGGCGAAAAAGTAAGCTATACTAATCTCATTCTGAGGCAGCAGCACCATGATCATTAACAGAACTATTTTCTCTCTCACTGGTTTGTGTCCAGGGAACAATACAAAAAAACGTTTAAAAAACGTTTCAGAGCGAGTCACACTCTTCTGACGGCTCTGCATACAGTGGCTTTACTATTACAGTATGATCCGCATCGCCAATGTTATAAAGAAAACTGCCGTTTGCAAAAAACGTAATGCAACACAAAGAATCTGCTTGGATGTTAAAGCCTGTCCACGATGGTGGATGTTGGTGATATGAGGACGGAGAAGGTATCTACATATCTGATGGACTGTGAAAAAATGTGGAAATGAAAATACATTTAGTCTGGACTCAATATCATCTCCCGACGTAAACTCTCTGTGAAGTAATACAGCTTCTTCATCAACGGGATTGTCGACAAAAGGACATGACGTGTTTGAGAAAAAAAACGTTTTATAATCTGCCTAACGATACGTTTTATTTATTAAGTGTTTATTCATGCAGATAACAAACTGCATTAAAATGCGCCTGATACAGACTGAATGAATGAATGAGGAAATGAGAGAGAAGAAACCTTGAGTCTCCTCCAGGAGACTGAGAGGAACTCGAGGTTTCTTGAAGAAAACCTGCTCCCGACCAGGTTAGGTCCACAGACTCAGTTACCATAGTAACTGACTCTGAGGTTAAGTTACCTCTCTTTCTGAAACAGAAAAACCTCCCGGCGTGTGACGGTAGAGATCCATATGTCCGACACGACTGAAGCGTGGTGTCGCGACATCAGCCATGGTTGATGCTCCACGCCCCTGACCGGCAGCTGATTGGACGAACGCGTGTCGTGGGTTTGGCTTCTTATAGAATATCAACAGACTTGGTCATGGCGGCTCGTTGAGAATACAATCTCGTTTTTTACGAAAATAGTTCACCGAAACGTGTTTCCGAAAACATTTTAAGCGAGAAATAGGCCATGCAGTTGCTGAATCTGTCTTCATTTCACATCGACAAAGGTCAGTTTAAAAGATTTTCGTCTACTTCTATTGGATAGTCGTGTTGTGTTCAACGGAGTCATTTGCATAAAGATGGGCATCGGACGCGCAGCATTCTTTCAAATGCAGCGCCTCCTTCCCGGAATGCTTTGCGTGCACGTTGAAGTCGCTTGACGTCACCCATAGGAATAGAGTGGAGCGCGGCGCGACAAAAGCATAGCACGGTCATATGGATCTCTACCGTGAGGCGCCCTGTCCCGTTATTGTGGCGCGTCCCCAGTGGCCGTCTCCCGGCGTCCGCGGCCGTCCGCCACCGTCTCCCGGCATATGGTCTGGGTTGAGTTTTCCTTTAAGGTTTTAGTTTTAATTTAGCTTCAGTTTACTAAATTATTTGTATTTTTTATTTATTTCAGTTCTAGTTTGGGTTTACTATAACGTTTACTTTAATAACCCCGCTGCACAGCCGCAGTTCATATTACAATAACTTTAGCTTCATCAGAATACGAAAAGAGCACTGCGCAGCCACAGAACATATTAAATACATTTGTCTTACCTTCATGTTGGCTAACGTTGGCTAGTTAACAGGCTAGGCTCCGCAATCCAGTTTGTGTTGGAATTTGGGAAGAAATCGTATTGAGCATCTCTAGTTGCTTCCGGCTCCGGAATCCACTTTCCAAGGCTTTTGGTTGTTTATCCGTCATTTCTGTCACAAGTGCAGTGTCCAAGTCTTGATTCTTCGGCCTCTTCCTCTTGTTTGTGGCTCTGCAATGTCCGTGTTGTCGTCCACGCTAACTAGCTAGCTAGGTAGCTGCGGCCTCGCTGTCGCTGGTGGCATGTTTCGAGAATAAATGTTATTTTTACACATTTTGTTCCCTCAGCCAACAGTTCCATTTGTTATTTTGGATTTACTTTTAGTCTGTCATGAATGTATAGACCTTTTTCACGGCAGACATGATGTTGACATGTCATAGTAGGAAAAGCACAGGTGTATTCAGAACCATTAATGATGGCTGCATTCCACTTAGGAGAGGCCCTGGTATTGTTCATGCTGACTCACTGAAATAGCTCACTGGGACACTTGATGGAATTGAGCCATCGTTTAGGGTATCAATTTCAGTTGTGCTTTTCCTAACTATGACAAGTCAAAATGTCTGCTGTGAAAAAGGCAAAAAGGTCCATTATATAACAGTGGTAACACAAATGTCACACCCAATTCATTTCCGGTTTCCGCCCTCACTTGACCGTTCTAAAGATCCTTTAAATCGTCTCTGACCTTTCCACTCACTACGTTACATCAGGGGATCATAGGAGAAATACATATATGGGAAATGCTATGGAAAAACAATATATGTGTATTAAAAGGTGCAATTGGGGCAATCCTAAATGTTTTGAGCTGCACCCAAAAAAAATTATAAAAATAAAGAACATAGACAAAATTATTATAATTTTTTCCAGTTGCATCCAGGAATCTGCCCCCGTCCCCTTGTGCCCTTTTTTAAATGTAATAATTTCTCTGACTGCAGAGTTTTTTTTCTTATCCAGATCAACCACTCTAGAAATGTTTCTTGGATGCTTCTACAGCTTCACTATACTCCTTCGCTATGGTCTCGCCCCCCTTCCTGCCCCCGTCCTGCCCCTTTTAGCTCTGACTGGTTGATGTAAAATGCATTACATCCGGTGCCTCGTGTCGCTGCACAGACACCACAACTCTGAAAAATACAGAGATATTTCCCTGGTGGCAATAGGCTTAATCAGCATTGTGTGAACTCGTTTGGCAAGGGCTTAAATGTAACGGACATTCATTTATATGTAAAAGTCCCGCACTCCAGCTTTAAAAAATGACAGTATGAGATTGTATCTCCTGAACGTCGACCCCAACTGGCCCAGACTGGAATGACCCTGGTCAAAATTGGGTTTAAATGATTACGATGCCCAAATTACAGGCTTTGTCTTCTGCAACCACATTGGAAATGCAAAACAATCTTACAAATGTGGTTCTGTCACCACCAAAAAGCCAAGTATTTTATGGTTATTATTAGGATTAGTTACCTTGACTTAACCCTCCGGTCGACTGTGCAACTTTTAGTTTTTCTGGGTCAAAATGTAAAATTAAAAACTTTTTCAACATTTTGGTCGTCTTTTTCAACACTTTTGTTGCTTTCCCCCCAATGTTTTGGTCAGTTTTATCCAAGCTTTTTTGTCACTTAAAAACACACACACGGTTGAAAAAACAAAACAAAATATCTGATATAGACACTGAAAATGGGTCAAATTTGACCTGAGGACAACAGGAGGGTTAAGTATTCTTATTGTATAGAAAGAGCAGCCAGTCCTCCTCGCTGTTCTCTTTGTGTTATTGTTATAATTAAATAGAAAAATGTTCCAGGTTTACCGCTGTAATTACTGGGGACGTGTGAAAATATCCACTCAACCCCACTGGTTGTGTAGATACTTTGGGCATGTGCTTATCTGTTTGGGGGAGGGGGGGGGTCCATTCTAAAAACGTATAATTTCATATTCATGATGCGAAAATTATAGGCTAAATACTCCTTTTCATAACGTGCTTTCAACAACAAAGAGGTTTTTGTCAGGCACTATAGTCAGCGCTAACTGCCGAACTGAACAGGCTTATTGTGCATCACTGTGAAGATGAAAAAGTCAGTCATCATGGTAAAAGTAGTAATGATGGTTGTATTTCACTTCTCCACAAAGCCTCTTTACTTTGGGACAGGGAGCCATTTACGCTAAGTGTCACTATAAATGCAGCTTGTCACTTAGAATATTATGGCTTTTTAAATGAAAAGTGTTTACCAAGTGTTTATTGGCTTAAATAGGCTCTGCATGTCTCACCCAATATAAGAACGGACCGTTTGCTTCTTAACATGCCAGTTAAAAGGCTTACCTGCTGACATAGTTAAACCAGTGTGAATTCAGAACGTCTCCTGCAGCGATCCGTGATAATCACACCAAGTCACCATCACAATCCAAATGAGATGGAGAGAGGCGGATGAAAAGGAAGCTGTGTCATCCGAGGCTGACAAAAATGAAAACCATAATATCCATTAATTTTCTTTCAAAAAAATATTTTGCAAACAGAAGGGGAACTGCAACCTGAAGGCTACACTTTCCCGCCGTGTACATCTATTTCTTAAACAGTTTGAAAATGAACTTTGGTGATTCATTTCTACGCCAGCGAGCGCCTACATTCTCTCAAAATAGCCACAATTTTTTTTCCAAAGGGGTTCTGATCAACAAAGTTCCATTGCTTTTGAAAGTGTTTGTGTATGAAATTGATTGAAACACTCAAAATGAGCAAAGAGGAATACCAATCAGTACCAATCAGAACCCACGTTACTAGAAGAGTGCGATGGATGGTTGGGAACACCTTTTGTTCGCCCGTCTGATAAACAATGAAATGTAAAGATCCTGTAGGTTAAAGAAATGGAAACATCAGAGGCTGGGCAAGATAAAAATCCTTCATGTTTATTTATTAAAACAAAAATTCATTAGCATACAGTGCTGCCCGGTTAGGCTTTAAACTATGATTTACATAGGAAAAATAGATGATCAGTTTGAAGAGGCAGTGAAAGACCAAAGAGATTTACAAATACATCATGTAAAGAAGCTTATTTCCTTGTACACGAGTTCGTAAAATGTTTTACAATGTTGCATTTTTATTTGAAACTATGGACACACCGATTCAGGGATTGCATATGTGTAGTATTTATCCAACAACTGTCTCATTTTATATTACACAAGCACACAAAACATAAAAAAACCAGAGTCAACTGCTGTTGTCTTCCAATCAAAATCTGCTTATACAATCGAAAAATAAGCATCTAAATGTGATATTAAAAGATATCACTTAAAACTAAGCCAATGTTTAGAAACCATAATTCTGCATCCAAACAAAAGCAGTTCCTAATAAGAAAACTTGATTTTTTTTTTTTTTTTTTTACATGTTTTGTCCATCTTGATGAACTCTTTTGTCACCCTTGTAAACATTAGAGTAAAGCTCCATAAATACAGCACACACAAATATAGGCCTCACTTTCATAATATACTTCTGTATATTTCCTCTTTTTAATAACATAAATGTATATATTTTCCTCAATTCCCTCTCCCCTTTAGTAAAAAAATGTGTCTACCTTTCCGTGCACGATAAAGTCCGCAGCTAAAAAGTTTTACCTACAATTGCGTCAATTCATAAAAAGAGAGCCATTTGATATCAGTCAAAAACAAAAACCTCAAAAGTGCTTCGTGAGAAGTTGTGATTTTTCCTTTTTGTTCTACGAGATCATTCTGAAGGACACAGTAAAAACACCCATTATAATAAGGTCATCAATTCTGAGGGAACACGCTTTGTAATCAATGAGAGAATAAGAAACACTTACAGCAAGGTTATTGCCCTTAGGATAACAAGAACACAGATGTTTTTCAAAAACCAAGTCTCTTGGGCGAATGCCTAATTAAAGTGAAATAGGGGTTAAGAACGATTCTGCTGTGCTTTAAAACAAATACAACAGAAGAAAAGTCATTCTCTCCCCTGATGCTATTACTCCACCGTCTGCTGGGAGGCATTCGGTGAAGTAATTAACTTCGCTGACATGTTGTGAATTCTCGCTTCTCAGACTGAATGCTGGATGTGCAGATAGACTGATTGAAAAACTCCCATTTAGGTTTCAATCTTTAAATGATCCACGTCCGACCACATTTCCACGGCAATATTGCTGATAATCGCACTAATTTTACACTTGGCAGGAGATAATGGCCGCGGCTTATCCTCAGCAACAAGCACTAATTGCCATCCTTGTTCTTTCTGTCATGCAAAATGAAATACCTGCTGTAGTATTAAAAGATGGAGAGCAAAAAAAACACTACAATAATTACTGTATGTCTGCAAGGTTAAATGAAACATAAACGCCTTCATCACAGCGGAACACAATATGGAAATGTGCAGCTAGAACATGATCATGTGTGACTTTCATTTACGGTTTCTGTAAGTGAAAAAAGAAAAATCCTTTACAATGTATGTAAATTGGTTGTTTTATTCAACTAAGAGTCCGGTGGATTTCTGAGGACTATGGTTAACTGCTCCTCAGATCTCTGCAGGATAAATCCAGACAGCTAGCTAGATTATCTGTCCAATCTGAGTTTTCTCTGGCACGACTACAACAACTTTTTGAACGTACACACGTTCCACCAAAACAAGTTCCTTCCCGAGGTTATTTTGCAGCAGCACCGTGGCTCTGCCCGGTGCTTAAAGAAATGCCAATACACCAGAGCACGTTTTTCTCCCAACCAGGAATGCTGTGTGGACTAGCCTGACTAGCCAGACCATCCTTCACAGCGCTGCGGAGGAAGGTCTGGCAAAGCCAGGCTAGGGCTTAGTTAAGAGGCTCATGCAAAAAGCTGCTGTGAAGGGTCTCCAGCAAAGCCGAGTGTCTCATAAGCGAGCTCCGTGTTGCTTTTGAGATCAGAGCCAACACTGAGGGAGTCTGGGAATTGTTATAGAAGATGTTTCGGACTCTGACATCTGACCTTTTTTATGTTGTGATATAGGCCTACGTCTTAAATTTCATTGACAATGGTCTTAAAAAGGTCTTAAAAAGTCTTCGATTTGACTTGGTGAAACCTGCAGACAACCTGTAATATTTGATGCGGTGAAACCAGTGAATGTTTGGCTTTTCTTCTTGTTAAATAACTTAACCGACTCACTATTGCATTTCTGTGATTTCATTTTCTGTCGAAAACTTTGCTACCGCGCTGGTTGACAGTGTGGATTTCAGGGTGACACATTTCTGTGTTTTAACTTGAAGAATGCATTAGAGTTGTAAACTCATCTAACGTGCATGTCGCACCAAAGTCTCCACTAAAGACAAAAGTACAGAACTTTTAATTCATTCATTTCATTAAATCACCTTCAAGGTAAAACAACTGAATAACAAGTTCAGTTTCTTGGCAGTAATCGTGCTTTGAGGTGCGCACGAGTGAATGACCTTCAGATAATAATGTACTCCTATTCTAGGAGTTTGCTTTAGGGACAACTTTTCTTAAAGGACAATTCCGGCGTAAAATGAACCAAGGGGTTAATAACAGATGTGTACCCACTCTGTCGTTCTCTGGGACATGTTTTCATGCTAATCGAATGCGTTTGTAGCTTGAAAGACGCTAGCGCGGACCGCCGATTAGCTTACAACGCTAGTATTCTGGGCACAGGGAAAGTAAAAACAAATCACTATTTTGTACCACTAAAAAGTCTCAAAATATCACCAAACTTCAACGGTAGCATAATGAGGGTCCCTAAATGTTAACCGAAGCATTGAGAACTTTGGAAGTGTACAGACAGTTTATTGAACGAAGAGCTGCGGGAGCTCCGTGAAAAGGGCTACGAGAGAGAGAGCTACGGGTAGTCAATGCCGCAACACAGCCCCGTACTTCGGGAAACTGGTGGTGTACCTGCGGACGTTGTGAAGCTATGGCCACCGAACAGGAGTGTCTTTGTTGCACGGAGTGGGATCCTGTTGCGTCGCGACACCCGAGAGACGCAGTGTTTTGTACAGTCTGGAGATTTCCCCTCTCTGATAAACAGGGCTGTACTTGAAACTTTTTTCCATGTCCCGAACATAAATTGGAGACGGCGACCCAGACCGGAGGGACCGGATGGACCGTTATCCACTGAGTAAGTACACTGGACAAGTTATACAGAGTGCGATTATTTCAGATATATTGAGCAAATTGCTTTTGATTTTAGTTTGCATCGCCAGCTGTAAGTCATGACTGGTTTCCAAGGCGGCGGCGGCACGTAAACATGAACGCGAGTGTCTTTTAAATAAACTGTCTGTACACTTACAAAGTTCGCAATGCTTCGGTTAACATTTAGGGACCCTCATTATGCTACCGTTGAAGTTTGGTGATATTTTGAGACTTTTTAGTGGTACAAAATAGCGATTTGAGGGGGGTTGAGGGGGTGCCAACCGTTTTGCTACGGTTTCCTGGTTGAACGACATGTTTCCTCGGTACGGTGTGCAACCGGCTTTGAGTTACGTTTTCTCTCGTTTGGCGGGTGTGTCACAGGTGCTACCCAATCAGCAGAGACGTGTCTGTAAACTTGTGGTAATAAAAAGGCAGAGCGCTTGCGCACACAACAGTGTGTTCAAGGCACCCCCGTTTCCGTTTAAAAAAAAACAAAAAACGTGTTGCTACGTTATGTCGGGGATGAACATGGCCCTGTTGCACACCATCATTCAAACAGGAAACCGTAGCAAAACGGTGCACACCGTTTTTAGATTGAACGTGCTCCTGAATGTCCTTTGATACTACTTATGTTCAGCATTTCTTTCAGTAACAGCCATTTTTCCATTAACTCTCTAAATAATGGCTGTTCATTGTTAGTTTCGAAGCCATTCGAACTGCCTTCACATTTCACTAGGATTCACAGGAAACAATGCATCACTGTTTACCGTTTCATCTGCTTCCCTAAAGGTGGAGGTTTTACCTCCCTAGAGGCGACACAAATAGATTTATGAGATCTTTTATTCCATCGGTTATTGGCTTTTTAAACGAAAAAGTGGCTTTTGGCCTGTGATAAGCGGTGCCTCCTTTCTTTTCTTTTTTCTTCCGCTGCTTCCTTTGACGGTCGAGTGACAACGACAACAGTGGCGCTATCCTGTGTATATGCATCTATGAGTTTATGTATATATTATATGGATTCCATTTTATTTATTGTTGTATTTAATATTAATTTCTACTGTCTGCAAGCAAAATTGCCCCTCTGGGACATTCAAGCTTTTCTGTACTCTGTTCACTACGGCTGTATCAGAGCTGTATTGAGTTACTGCTCATGCAAACCAAACATTTCCAGCTGCTGCTACTTCACATTAAAAGCATTCAATTGGAAACATGTCACAGGTGACACAATGTATTTGCATTTGTGTTAAAATGCATCTACAAAACAAGGCAACGACAGATGTGCAGATTTCTGTGCTGAAATGACATTTGTGATGTTTGGCTGCACTGTGAACAGACACATCAGTTGCTCTTCTGTTGTATTTCTGACAAAGTAGCTGCTCAAGGAGTGTTACAAGTAGTGTAGTGTTAAACTGCACCTGCCGTTACCACAGTGATGTTCTAGATCATAACTTTAAAAGTCATACTTGCCTTTCAAGCATACTGAACTCTTAATTAAACTCCATGCAGTAAGTGGTAAGTAAATACACATGTAACTAATTTTCACTTCGAACCATCAGCAATTCAAACATTAATGTCAAAGGCCAATGGACACAACACAGATCACAAACCATACATAGCGTTGTGCCCCCAGACTTATGCACTCTCTCTCTATATAAAGCTGATATCAAGCTGCCATCACTTTTTTTGTATAGAAAGCTTAAAAAGGAATCACAGGATGAAATAAACGTATTCAGTGAAAAATATCACTGCAAAAGCAATCAGTCACTGGTGGGTTGACAGCAACAGATTGAGCTGAGAAGAAAGCCTGAATGTCAGTGAATACGCAGCTGATAAATTCACACCATGTATACCTCCAAAAAAGAAAAGAAAAAAGACATTCTACCTGTCAGTGTGAACTGCTATTTTGTCGTTTGAATGCAACGAGTGTTCGCCTTTGAAATGAGCTGTTGAAGCGGTACCCATCCCAGGGCCGCACTCGTTACGGCTTTCTTTGTTTGCTCGCAAGCAAAAGTCTACTCCACCTCCACTCACAAGAAATATGTTTGTCCCACCCCTTCATCTCTGATGTCAAAGTGATATAAAATTCTAAATAAATAGAATGGCAGAGGATTAAAAAAGATGACATGTTACATTTGCTCTGATCATTTTCCTCGAGACGGCGGGGGGTTGTCTGGGGCTGCAGTACTGATACCATTAGTTTAATTGGAAGCTGGTTCCGATGTAAGACATGTATTTTATGAGTCAATGAAGTCAGCTGCCCACTCAGTGTCAAAAGAGCAGAAGAAAGCTGTACGTCTGCACACCATCCCAGAGTGGCTCTCTGGTTTACATGGTGTAAAAGGAGCAGAGTGAGTAGCTGCCATGAAAAACCTGCAAACTATTCCTGAAGCTCTGACCAGCACTGAATGTTAATTCAGATCTGCAAAACATGCAAGAATTAAAATCCCTACGTACGTCTCCATAACAGCAGGTGGCGCTAATCTGTATTGTCGTCCAAAAAATGTATAGACAAAGGTCAGTTTAAAAGATTTTCGTCACATTTTGAGAGCCGTTCCTCGCTCATCCCGCTCGTCATTTCCGGGTTAGCACTCCACCAATCAGATTGGTCACTGAGTCTGACTGCCCGCCGTCCGATTCAACGTGTCAAATCGGCCAAAATGAAGGCCGAACACACCGAATAGACTCGAGTCACTGACCTCGCCAGACTGTCCGACGGCCGATTATCGGGTTGGTGTGTCAGGGCCTTAAACAGTCCCTCCAGGATTTTGCGGCCTTTTTTTGAGATTGTTGCGGCCCAAAATGCCTGATTTCGCGGGAGCTTTTGTAAAAAATTTGGGATGTCTTTTGTATGTTTGTTGCAATGAAGTTGTGATATTTTTTTTGTATAGGTCTTTCAAAATAAAAAGGAAACTTGTTTCGGGGAGAATAAAACTACTCTGGGCTGAGTTTTCCTAGTAACCTTACCAAAAAGGCCCAGGATGCTGCAAATGTATAATATGAAAATGGCTGGTGGATTTAAGAGAAAAAAATTATTTATTGAATGAATCAAATTTGAACATGTGTGTCAGTGGCTTGTTGATCTTTACATTGTTCGTTATTTTCCTATGCTGGCCTGGGCTGGGACACACATTCATACGGTTTGAGAATACTGACTTTAACTTATCATTGCACTTACAATAACGAGCGTAGCTGTCCTCAATTTAGGTCGTTGTGTCGTCTCATCTCCTTTTTCTCCTGCATCCACCATGTGTGTGTGTTGTTTGTGTGTGTGTGTGTGTGTGTGTCTCTGTGTGCGTTTGTGTGCGTGCAAGCGTCAGTCGCGGGGGGTACGGAGCAGTAGCCCCACCCGCTGCAGAGAGCCGACAGCCAGGACAGAAACGGCAGCAACTTCAGCGACTTTTAAATCGTTAAAGTCTACACTGATGTTAAACTGTATCGGACCGTCTGAAATGTTTTGCACGATCTTTCGCTGTACGTTTTGTTGGTAAATGAGTCACACGCACGTCTCGTCTTCATATCAAAAACAAGGAAATGATCAACCCGTTCTCACTCCCGATTGGTCATTGGCTCTTAGAGTGCACGTGGGACTGCTGTGATTGGTTGAAGTCGCGGGAAACTTCAGGTTATTGGTCAAATGTGCGGAAAAGTTGCGGTGATTGGTCAAAATTGCGAGTCGCACCAAATTTGTGGTGATTGGTTGAATTGGCGCAATCGCGAAATCCTGGAGGGACTGCTTGAAGTGAGAGAACTCTTGTTATGATTTATACTATATATACAATTAAATTTGATTTAATTTAATTAAACTTAACTGTCATCCTGCTCTTTTATTATGGCCATTAAGCGGTGAATGAATTATTTGCAAATGCCAGGAAGTGACTCCTTAATTATTTAAAAGATGGTAATAAGTTTCAAATGTTCAAAAATGTGTGAAAATATGATTTTAAAAATGAAAATGCAGGTGATATTTGGACTAGCACAATACCATTTGCAGCTCAAACTTTTGGATCTGTAACAGTTTTGTTTTCTTCCCCAATCACTTAGAAGGACTCCGGCTCACAATCAGCAGTTTTTTTTGTTGCGTTTTTCTTCACTTCAGCTAAAGTTTTAACAGTTTAAACTGGTCTGCTTCAGTTTTATTATTTCCTATTTTATGTATGTGTATCTTTGTATCATTTGGCAAATACAGCAATTCTCATTCTGATTATTTGTCTGGTAGAAATTGGTGAAGTGGTAGTTTAAAAAAAAAAAAGACACTGAATGTGTAATTTTCCTTCAAACTAAACTGTGCTGCCAGAGTATTTACATCATAACGTTAGCATCCCCTCACATAAAGACTCGAGTTACTCACTAATTATGGCGAGTTTAGAACTTGCCAAGGAAACATGAGCGCCATGATACACTTTTCAATTTGGTATTATGACATTTATTTCATAAGACCTTGATTGGTTTCTAGCTTCAGGCGTCACTTCCTGGCATTTGCAAATAACTCATTCACCGCTTAATGGCCATAATAAAAGAGCGCTTGCTTTAAAGCTAATTCCCCTAAGTACACACCACAACTGAAAAAGGTAGCACTATAACAATCAGGTTTATGAGCCCTGGCGGTTGTCCACAGGTCTTTGAGAACAGGTTTCCTCTACATATATCCAGTGGTGTGTTGTGTACATTTTCTGCGAGAACATTTCACGATCGAATCCTTCAGTTCACTCAACCTACAGCATGCAGTAGTTCCCCGTGTGAATCCACTATTCATTCCCTTGTTTGATGTATTGGAAGCACAATATTTAGATTCTATTTAAAAAACGTAGGCAAAAAAAGTTGTGCTGACTACAAATCCCCAGAGCCGCACGTGGGGTTTGATCATTTACGGAATTGAGGTACAATATGTGTACACCAGAAAATGAAAATGTTCTACAGAAATGAAACATTGATTTGCAGTAAATGTAGCCTCTATGAGTGAATTTCAATTATAGGATGGATACCTCACAATGCTCTGGTACTGCTGTGGAGCTCTGAGTTAATTATTTGGTTGACTAATGTGAAGGCCCTGAGCTAGAGCAGCAAGCAAAACCCAATTTTCCCTTTTCCTCCATTGTTCATGAAGTACAGCGAGCATGAGGCATAAGCATGTTTCTCTCAGCAGGATTAGGGTCAGTGGTGGCAGGTTTGTGCCAGGAAAGTCACTGGTGTATCCCCCAGGAAGAATCTTAATCTACATTGGAAAGCAGGGCTTGGCGAGATCAATGGTTTCAGTGTGTCCTAACTCTAACCCAATATATATATATATATATATATATATATATATATATATATACACATATATATATCACAACACAGGATATACATACATACAATAAATTATCAAATTAATGTTGAATGCAATGTAGTACTGCAAAGATTAATTGATTAGTTGTCAACTATGAAATTAATCGGCAACTATTTTGATAATTGATTTGAATCATTTTTTATCTAAAAAAGTAATACTTCTCTGATTCCAGCTTCTTATGTAAATATTTTCTAGTTTTCTTCACTCTTATATGACCGTAACCTGAATATCTTTGAGTTATGGACAAATCAAGACATTTGATGACGTCATCTTGTTTTTTGGCAAACACTGATCGACTTTTTTCCCCAAACAACAAATCGATTAATCGAGAAAATAATAGGCTGATTCATCGAAAATGATCGACAATGAAAATAATCATTACTTGCAGCCCTAATGCAATGAACTGTGTTCCACTGTTAGGCCTTACAAAAGACACAACTCTTTGCACAGGCGAGTGCCAAGTCACACCAGAAAGTGGCACGGCAAAACCAATTCTACCTTCCCATGCTTGAAGAGAATCAACAGTATTTCTTAGGGAACATGCTCTCATCGGGGCAGCAGCAGGTTCAGTCGACCAATCATCAGCTAGACTAAAATGTGAAAGACCAATCACTGATTACTGACAATTTTTGTCCAGGGAACTTGATGAGATGATAGCAACTTCAACAATAATGTTAGCTCACGCTAAAGCTGGACAGACAGAGTCCGTTAAGTAGAGCTTGAGTTTTGTCTTCTTTTACTTTATTTCTAAAATATCTAGTATGGATGTAAAAAGTCACCGATGTGCAAAATTATCTGGTGACTTCTTCAAGCAGGCTTTAGATGCTTTCCATTGAAAATTGAAAACACTGTTTTGGGCAACATCTACCACCAAATCAGATATAGTCCTTGTCGGGCAGAAACCTTCCCATTTTGTCATTTTCAATCAATATTCAGTTCAAGTTTTTCATAAATCAATGCTATTGGTCACCCCTTACTCTGTCTGTCTGTGGGTTTTTCAAATATTTAAACAGTGACGAGTCAATTTGGTCTGACTTCTTCTGAGGTACATTGAAAATTATAATTTATATTATGTTATTTTATTATTAATAAAAAAAAAAATTTCATTTCAATTTCATTGGACATACAAGGTTTTCATCCGACAGCGTTGATATATATATGGAAACTTTGAGAAAAATCCTTTCCAGTTATAATTACAGGTTTTTGTTGACAGGAACACGTTTTACTCACTTTTAATGAATCCCCTGAACATGTGGGTTCCACTGAAATCAATTACCGTAATTTAGGTCTGAAACTTTGTAGTTATAAATACTGATGTGACTGAGCTTTTGAAAAAAAAAAAAATCTAATTGTTATCTTTTGATTACAATTTGGACAACAGCATTTGTAATATGTCAGCTAAGACTGTCCTCGATTGAAGAAATTCTTCTCGATTCTCCATTTTGTCGATTAGTTGGATCGATTAGTTGATTTAATCGACAGATCTGTAAAACTGAGTTTCTCTACAAAGAAAAACGCAAAAGCATCGCTTTAAATCTGAAGTTTACCAAAGATATGCTCTTAAAAAGGTGCAGTAGGTAAGCCTTATAAAACTAATTTCCTGTCATATTTGCTAAAACTGACCCTATGTTCGAGTAGAACTACATGAAGCAGGTAATTAAAAAAAAAAGAAATTCCGGCTCCTCTGGCATCTGTTCAGATGCACCAATCAGGGCCGGGGGCACAAGCTGCAGATAGGTTTCCTTCCCTTCCCCCCCTCTTCACACGCGCTCTATCGTGCACAGCTCTCCCTTGTGGGGGGAGGGGCTTAGGAGACCGTTTTGGGCGGGAGGGACTGAGTTGTCGATGTTCAAATTTTTGGCTAAGTCCTGGATCTTCACAATCCTACCAACAGCACCTTTACGTTTCCTGGAAATAACAGACACATTGACTAAAGAAATCTTAAGTCAACTAAGACCAAATGACTGATTATTTGACTAATCGAGGGGGCAGCCCTGATGACAGCATTACTATGCAGGTCCATGGTAAGTAGTAATTGTCGCCCAGCCCTACGGGGATGTGCTCCGTCCCAGCTGTTGACGTGCCCTCAAACAAAGCATTAAACCACTTAACTGGTGCCACTTATCAGCAACACTGCTGGCTCCCAAGTGTCATTGCTAACAACTGTGTGAGTACAACGCAGGTGTTGCTGTGAGGGAAAAGCAGCGCTCCTTCAGTGAATTGACCCTTGGTAAATCAAAGTCAAAATAAAAATAAAAGCTGATTTCCCTTTAGGTCCATACAAAATGAACAAGGACAATCTCAACATGTTGACTTGACCCTCTTCAATTACCAAACGTAATTAGAAATTCACAGTATTTTTAAGGGCAAAAAAGGCCGATAATGATCTCGGTTGGTGAAAGACTTACTTTTCGAGACAGTGTTAGACTAAAGCAGAACAGTAACAGGATGGCAGAATAATACTTTCATATTCTATCTTCCTTATTTATGTACTGGCATTTCAGAAACAGCTCTTGTTAAACTCAAAGGTGATTGATGATATCTTAAAAACTTAATCATCCCCGGCCTAAACCAGTCACTCGATGATGACTGAGATCGTTTTGTCCCTTGTGTGGCCACTAAGTCATCCCTGGATGATGAATGCATATTAAACCACACACGGAGAACGCGGTGCATCCATCAGAGCAGTGGGAAGCTTTGCTATTGGCAGACTGTGTCAAAAGAAAGTGCTAAAACAACCTTTTAAAGCTCTGCACAAGGGTAAAGGTCATTTTGTGTCTCCATTACTTTAACTCAGTGGTTCCCATTTCCAAAGTGGGGTCCTCGAGGGGATTCCAGGGGGTCCCAATCAAAAAGGGGAATCATTTATTTTCACTATAATTCCAATATATTCCAATATTTCATTGGCCGCCCGTCTGGGGTGGGTGGGGGCTTATCTGCGACACGGAGCTCACAAAGCGGAAGTGAAGCAGAGGGAGCGTGCAGCCTTAACGCACTACCGCAATTCAAAATAAATGGGAAGACCTGCGTTTTTGCCGGCCAACACAGGCAATCTGACACATGCCAAGGCATGGGACATTGGAAAGAGCCTGATTGAGAGACTGACGGAGAAAGTCAGCGGTTCCTGATTTCACTGACGTTTTCTCCCTTCTCAAGTTTATGTTTATTGTTGTGTCCGCGTTTTTAAAAGGTTTACAAAATTAACGGTCAACTGTGTGGCAACGCCGTTGGAGGCTACACCGACTGACGAAGGAAGAGGAGCGGGCTAGCCAGAGCTGAAGCTAAGGACGCCGGGCCGGAGGACACTGAATCAAGGTAGGCCCCTTCTTCACTTCTTTGTCGGCCGGCTACGCATTCAGTTCCTAGTATCATATGGTCGAGTGCAACCAAACTCTGTTGTAAAAACCTAGACAGAACGAGAGTGAGCAAGTTCCCAGGGTTGGTAATGCCTTGACATTAGTTAACACAATGACAGAATGACTATTTCGGTCTTCGGTTTCATACACTTTCTGTAATAAAACATCTAAAAGTAAGAATCCTATCAAATGGGGGACAAAATCGTATCACAATGGGATTGGAAACAATTATTGTGAAGTTTGACAAAGAGACCAAGCAGAATAACCCCCCTTCAAAATCTATTCTGTACATTGTCCTTTTTTGTGCTTTGAAAACGGGAATTAGATTGATCAGATAAAAACTCACTTTCTGCAAAATGCCTATTTTTTGTCACCTTGTGATGCAAGTCAATAAGTGAAAGAACACAGCAGGTGAGATGAGCCGAAGGCTGGCGCTGTCAGAACAGCACGGTGTCGGCTTCTGGCTCAGCAGAGCATCTGCGTTGATACCCCAGGAGCAAAGAGGGCTGAGCACAATGTGTCTGTGCCTTGGTGGAGCACTGCATTCTGAGAAGGCTACGGCACGGAGCAGGCTTCAGTAGATTCAACGAGGGAAGCAGGTCTGTGGGAAACAGAAACGATCCGTGAGTTTCCGGATATTTCAAGGCAGATGTTATTTTAATAAATGTCTGCAGCCTGCTGCTTTCATCCCCTTCATCCTCCCACAGATACCACTCCAAACACTCACAGGTTATGGGGCAAATATTTAATACTGGATTCTGAGTGCAAATGTAGGTTAGCTTGCAAGTTAATTCAGAGGAGTCAAACAGTGAAAACATGTCTGACCTTTCTGTTAATGTGTTCATGTAACAGAGTTACAAATGTCACCTAGATCAAATTGAAAATTGCTAGGGCTTTCTACAATGCATACTACACTGGAATTTAAGTCTACAGGTCTTGTATGAAAAAAAACAACAACAAAAAACAAATTAGGGCAAGATACGCAAACCCACTGGTTTGCCTGTACAGTACATTTAAAAGGCCTTGGACACCCACATAGGTGTTTTCAGTTGGCTGATTAGACCTCTTCCCAGGACTCTGTGGATGTGCATAAACTGATTGACTGACATCTTCCTGAGCCTCCAGTTAGCTCTGTTGCACTTGTTAGGGCAGGACACATGACAACTTTATCATTCTTATTGGTAGATGACATTTGTGACGTAATTCCCATCAATGCTCCGGCCCACCTTTAACCTGGGCAGCGGTCTAATCAGCTAGAATAACTGAAAACACATGTGTGGGTGTCCAGAGGCCTGTACTACGAAGCAAGATTTGGCGTTAACGAGGTACCTTCAGGTTCAACCCAGGCTTTTCTGTACCACGACGGTGGACCACTTGTTGCCGTGGTAACTTACGCTGAACACCTAACCTGCTCGGGAGCAGGTTATGTTGGAGATTAGAAATCAACCGGTGTTAAAGCACCGCCTACTGACCAATCAATCAGCAACGACAGTTTATGGAAAGCACATGTGTAATTATGGTCAGATCTCGTGCCTGACTGATGGGGAAGTGATATTGATAAGCGTTGTGATTTACGCATTTACAGCGTCTGATATTTTTTGCCAGCTTTCGTCCTGTTTTAGGAAGCAGCGACTATATTGCGTTTTTCCTGTAAAATCGTGTCTGCGTTCTTCATATTTATGTAGTATTATAGTTTGCTCTTCTTATGTAAAATATGCAGCTCTGGTAGATGTTTGCGATTGGTCACGATGTGCAAACACAGCCTCTTTTCTGTGACCGCGCGCGTTGCTGGATTTGGAAAACGTGGGTTGATTGAACTACTTGTGAACCAGCGTCGTGACACAGCTTATGCGGGACCGCGGTTGTTAGGGTTAGTGAAGCCAGGTAACTGAAATAAATCCAGGGCATGTTGATCTTGATTCGTAGTACAGGCCTCAGGGCCTTGAAGCCAGTGGGGAACACTATACTACATATAAACCATTTCAAATTTAACAGATATTAAAGAATATGTATATTTAATTAATCTATATCAGTCATCAAAAAGTGTACATTAAATTCCAATTAATATGTGTTATTATCTAATATGTAAGCACTGGGTACCAATCAATCATTAGAAGGTACACCCTGGCGTGACTGCCGTCACTGCCACGCCTCTTTAGGAGAATAGCAGCAGGTCCTGAGTGTATTGATTCCAATGGGAAAAGTGAATGTGAACACAGATTATGGCCGATACGTTCGCTCAAAGTAAATATTGGACCCATTTTTCACAAGCCACATATCTCCGGAACATTCTGACACTAAAATGGCATTTTTCAAACGGACCCATCAGGAGAAAATTAACTTTGTTCGTGACCTATTTCTGTCTCAGGAACAAACTCTTGCGAGATCTGGCAACACAGATGACGTCCACTAATATTCGCGAACGCCCTAATAAAACTAATTTCCGTAATGCCAAATATGGCTTTTAGCCATGTAACCATCTAATGTTAGCAGAAAAAGATTATTAATATATCATCCAACTTTTCATCCATCCACACGACGTTCACTACACTTTCCAACGACGGAACGCCCATTTAGGAGACAGGAAGTGTGTACCGTTTCATACCATTGGCACAGCGTGTAATGCTCCTGCATGTCTTTAGACTGTGGGAGTAAGCAGCGGTCCCGGACCCGGAGAAAACCCGTGAAGATATGCAAACTCCATACAGAAGGGCCTACGCCGGCCGGTGGGCTAAAACCCAGAACCCTACTTCTGCTAACACAAGATCCTATGTGTAAATGACGCTGAAGAGTGGAAGTCATTACTGATTGGCTATTCGTTAGCCTATTAACCTAGCCCATTTAGCGTAAACGCTGATACCAGAGTTGTTGACTGAAATCTTTTCCCTCCCCAGAACACAATGGGCAGATCCATTAGTTCTTTTCTTTCTATATAGTCATACTTCTCTCGAAAGCAGTGCAACCTCTCTCAAGACTCTAAAAAGCTGGGGAAAAATGTCCCCGACCAATCAGGTAACAAGTATTGCTCTTCCATGCCTTCACCCCAAAAGATGTAGTGACCCCCTTCCTATGCCAAATATAATGCCCCACGCCTGGCCACCGACAATTTCTCCATCTTTAGAAAGAGGTGATCTTTACTCCTCATGTTATGTCCTCATCCACTAGGGAGCATGGCATGGCGAGGATTTGTCTACTGAACTGAAGGGACCTTTTGGATAATTAGAGATTAATTCACAACAGTTGTCCAGCGTATCATTTCGTTTCACTTCAACATTGTACTGTATTGATTAATGATTCTAAACAGACAAAGGCATCTAATTCGGTAGCACTGTTGGAATCAAAACATGAGCTGCATATTGTCAATTAGAGAAGAAAAGTCCTCACCGTCATGGTCTCCCGGCTGTGAGCAGAAATCAGCAGCATCCCACTCATAATTCTCATCAACTGAGACCTTTCTCCTGAAAAAAGGTCACACAACACTTCTTAGTATTTAAACACCGTTTGGGTGTTTTATGCAGACATGTTAATGATTGGCAAAGAACTGCCAATAAACTATACAGAGAGCGCATGCGTTTGCTAATATTTCTTCTAACATCCTACCGAGAGATTTATTTATTTACACAACCATGATGAAATGTCAACCTACAGTACGAAGACACCAAATACACCTCCGTAATTCTCAGAGCAATAAAACATGCGTGTTTTATGTAATTTATCAATGATTTGTTGTTAAGACTGATGAATTGCTTTTTGGATTGTTGTGAAATTTTTCAACCTTAATTTTAAACCTAATTTGACACCCACTTAATCATAAGCAGTGTTTAAATAATAAAAAAAAAAAGTTAGGAAGTTGTCATGGATATTGTTAAAATGAAAACATACTGTATTGTCTTTAATTTCTTCTATAAAGTATATAAACAGTGTATTGGGCTCACCTTGACGGCCTTATAATGACCACACAGGATCCTCTAGCACTACAATAAGGTTAGCCTCCACATTTTTTGCCGTAAGACGTAATTTCCCTCATTCATTATATGCTTAATAATACCTTTGGCTTTGTTCCATTTGGTGAGTGTGCTTGTCCTCTGTGCTCCCGTGGCTCTCCTCTACAGTCCCGGGTGAGCTTGTGAGGGTTGGGGAGAGGTGACACAGGGACAGGTGTCCGTTAGCGGGCTCCATGCTGCCTCGGCCGCTGCTTGCATAACTGTTGTAGCTGCTCCCGGACTCTGGCACTCCCTCAGAGCCCCCCGCCTCTAAGTCTAGCGCCTCTTGGTAATTGTCTTCGCCACGCGGTAAGCATATGGAAGCTTCCTTCATGGCCTCCAGATAAACCTCTGCCTCTTTCACAGCCTCCCGGTAGTCGATCGGCCGTTTGGCAGCACTGGAAAGGATGGACGCCTCTCTTTTTGGCTCGAAGTGGCGAGGCACGTCAGCTTTCGGAATGGGCCTGTCTGGGCTGCTTCTTAGAGATAAAGCGTCTACAGCAGGAGGTGACCGGGAGGCAGCTTGGGAAGCAGAAGGTGAATTTGCAGGAGATTTGGAGATGTTCCTGGCCGGAGAGCTCTGAGGTTCCCAGAACAGAGTGTGTGGGCGACAGGAAGACGCAACAGAGCAGTTCTCTTGGCTGAGAGAGTCTATCCACGCATCAGGAGCCAGGAAACCCCTCTCTTTCCGTCTCCGGGAGTCAAGGCTCTGGCTTCGCTGCTTAGAGTCCCAGAGTTTAGAGCCGTGGGTCACAGCTCTCCAGAGTTCTGGTCCGGGAGTTTGTGGATAAGCTGGACTACGGCGGTTAAAGCTTGCGCTCCTAGTCGCGTCTTCGTGCCGGCCTCTGCGACTCAGCGAGTGCCCGTGTTGAACATGGGAGGCGATTCTGTGGTGCAGCATGGGCTTCGCAGGCTGTGTCACACACACCTCCAACTCTGGCTCATCCACACTCATCTCAACACACACAACTTCATCAGCGGGCTCGGGGAACGCTACCTCTGCTTCTACAGAGTCTGGCACTGCATCCAGGCGCAGATTAGATCTTTCAGTATATTTACTGCTATGGAAAGACAATGTTGAAAGGCTGCTATGACTGTGATTGTACTGTCTCCATGCCTCAGAGCATGAATCATTCGTTTGCATTTCTAAGACTGTGGATTGTGGTGAATTATCATAGCCCTCTGGTGCTGCCTCTACCCTTTCATGCCTCTGGTGCTTTGAGGAGAGACGTGGGAGAGATAATCTGCCTGCCTCCTCAGACAGGAGGGGGGTGTGTTTGATGATGGATGGAGCAGTGCAATGGTTACCAGGCTTAAAACAAGAAGGACTCGCAGGTGAAGACGCTCTGAAACAGGTGCGGGCCGGAGTTAGAGTGAGAGGAGAGACAAAAGAACGGGAATCCCTATGCACATCAGATGAAGAGAAAGGGCTCTGGGACAGACCAAAGCACTCTTTCCTGCCCTCGGGGTATCTGTGGGGCAAGGTGCTGCTCTTATATTCCCACCCAAGCTCATTTTCCAGCGTGTACCTCTGGAGCTCCATCTCCAGCTCCTCCCTCTCCTGAGCCAGCTTCAGACAGCGGCTCAGGTTTCCCCTCTCGCGCTCGTGCTCCATTTGGAGAACCAGTGCGCTGGCGGTCACAGATGGCTGGCCTAGGCCGGATCGGATATGCGGGAGCACTGGAAATTCGGGAGGTATTTCTCTGTCTTGTTGAGGAATGGTGGCCAAACTACTGTTTGAGCACAGGCTGCTGAAGTCAGGAGAGCCATCGTAGCTTGCCTTCTGATCCAAGATGTAAGGGCGGGGATGCGTCAGGCCCTGGGCCACGCCACAAATTTGGTTTGTGGGATTACCCTGTGCCGGCTTGCAAGGTGGGAGATCAACAGAAAGTACAAACGCCGGCTGCTTCCTGTCTTCCCTCTCTGAGTGCAGTGACACAGACCTTCGGACCCTAGCTTGGTTATACCCTCTGCTTCTCTTGCTGTGAACACTCAGCGCATCGTCGTTGTACGGCAGGAGTGCGAAGCGCCCATCCGGGCCTCTGGAGATCAACTCGATTGGAGGAGAAATGGGAGAAGACGTTGTCCTAGTAAGGCGGCCTCTGCTGTAGTTGGACTGGAGTTGCTTCCGCCGATGATGACTGTCAGCGCTAAAGGAGGAGCAGTCTGTCTGCGAGGAGGAGGAGGCGGTGGTGGTGGTGAAGGAGGAAGAGGTGGGATAGAGGAGGCTGGCTGGAAGGAGGCTTCTCTTCAACACACTGTCTGGACTGCCACTGCCTGAAGTCTTCCTGTGAGAGAGAAAGAGGGGTAGCGAGGGGTGAAGGAATTTTTCAAAGAAAACGGAGGTGTAGAATGGAAGGAGTATTCGAGACCGAGGAAATAAGATTCAGTGCGAGTGAAAGAGGGGGCGGGAGAGATGCAGACAGAGAGAGACTTAAACAGCAGCAATACATGAAAAACACAAAAAAAAATCTAAAATAGGAACTACCTTAAGTGCTAGCATTTCCAACATTTGGTTTGCAAGGGAAGCAGCAGGAAAGGTCAATGGGAAGCATTATAATGAAATGATAAAGGGGTACTTACATTGATGGGGAGCATTTATAGATGGCAGAGGGGGGCTCTGAAAGGGAGGGAGAGGGGCAAGATGGTATCTGACTCATTAGGATACAACCACAATGACCAAGAAGTAAAAACATAATCAACCCTAATAAGAGCCCATTAAAAAAGGCCAGAGGCAGCCAGACTTGTCCAAAAAGAAAAAGTTAATTACACTTACATTTATCAGCCACTAATGAGAAATTACCCTAATTAGCAAATAATGTAAATGACATCAATAACTTTTTACAACTGAATGGACGAGCAGGGAACAAGAGGAGCGCCAAATCCATGCAGTAGGGTATGATTTATATAATGGATTCAAAGTGCCTTCAATATTTTATTGAATAAATGATGATATTCATGATGCAGTTCATCAAAGTGAGTGTCTGCTGAGTCTCTGGAGTGAGGGGGCTTTTTATTTTTACCATCCTTCTTCTTTCTGCGACGCTGGTCCCTCTTGTGGCTGATGACACAGGCGGACCCCAGCAGCAAGACCAGTGCCAAGCACATGAAGCCGACCCCGCCCAGCACGCCGGCCAGTAACGGCTCCGGGACCAGCTCCAGCAGTCGGGATGTGGCCGGATAGATCTCCATCCCTGTGACATCATTTCATCAGATATATAGATATATATATATATATTACTGAATAAACATAAAAGCAAGCTAAGTGTGACTGAAGTGTCAGCAATAACCATAAAGAAAACTCCAAAATGATTTAATTAAAGAACCAGAAAAATAAGCAGTTGCTTGCCGTAGTAGCAACACACACCTGAGGACAACAAAGAAAACACTAAGACAATAAAGTTTCAAAATGCAGATATAATTCTTCACTTTATTACATTTGTTTAGTTATAAGTGTTTCGATTTGTAAATGTGGAGAAAAAAAATGTAGAAATTAAAAAACATACAAAAAGTTGTATGTGTGTTTTAAAATAAACGTTAAAATCATGAATAAACGTAAATCTGGTTATTTTATGATTTATAAAAATGAAGTGTACATTTTGTATTGATTAAAAACTATTTGAAACATTTTAATATATAATTTATGCTTTAAATTGATTAAAAAAATGGATTAAGTGTCAACCTGTACATCATTTGAAATTAATTATAAGAAATTTGAAAGAAAAAAAAGAAGCTTTGTTCATCAAGCTCTAGAATCATCTGATCATACTGGCTGACGTTCCAAACATGCATATGTCATGCCACTTGCGTCAGTCACAACTACAGTATAATACATACAATCCTTTACATCATAAACACAGAGAAACTCAGAAAAAAGTATACAAGATTGCTACTAGGTTTGGTATTACCAGTTTTAAGTGGACCTCATCCCCAATCTATGCCCCTGATGATCATTATTGGCTAATCATAAACACGGTTGTTTTGCATTTGCTCAGTCAGACGACAAACTAAGGTTATCAGCAGAGCCATGTTAAACAATATACAAGCTATGGCTCTGATTTTTGGGACAGTCCCTGAGCGGTGCCAGTGGGAGTTGTATATCCCTCTGATTGATATCTCTGTAACCATATCTAATGAAACATTCATGTCACATTCACATAGGAATCCGAACAGACCAGTACAAATTCTATCAGAAACACTTTTATCTCAGATGTTATTAGTGGAGCTATTTCTATCATTCAGGCCTGTAATGGACAGCGTTCCCTGGGGGCCTGCTCTAATTCTGGTCCAACGATGGGTAAAGAGGGACCGGGGGGGGGGGTTTGAAACAGAGGGTGGGAGAGAATGCGAAGGGGGCAAGGTTGCTATAGAACACCTACCCATGGTGGAGACATTGACTGATGGACTGGGCTCGCTCAGCAACTCCCCGCGACGAGATAGCAGCCGCAGCTCGTACACACAGTCCTGAGGCCAACACACACACGCGCACACACACACACACACACACACACACACACACAAACACACACACACACACACACACACAGTGGAGAAGACAGAGGATGAAACCACACTTTGTCAACACAGGACTGTGCCTGCAATGCTAATGAAGTTCATTTGAATTTGTGTAGACCTATACAGGAGAGAAAAGGAAGGATGAGATGGGCAGAGAGAGGAAACGCCAGCGCACACAGATTGAAAGACGACAAAACAAAAGTGACGGCTGCCATGCAGCATGCATAATTGAGAGTCTACAAAAGTAAAACCACGGCGGTATAACCTAGATTAAAAAAATCTCCCAAGGCATTTAACAAGCAGTGTGGATGGATTACACTTAGAAGGAGCAGTGTGACTGGCTTGGTACCTTGTGCAGACCGGGAACAACTATCTGGCTACTGTTGGCACTGATGTCCTCGTCCAGATGAAACCACTCCCCTTGCTCGGTGCGGGATTGGAGAACAAAGCCTGTGATGGCAGGGTGCTGAGCTTCAGGAAGGGACCATTGCAGAACGACACCTGCTGAGCCCTGATTAGCTGACAGCGACGCAGGGGGCTTCAGCTTACTTCTCCTCGGCGGAGGATCTGATGCAGAGGAATAAAAGACCTTCAGCTGATCAGTCAGATACGCTCCGGCAGAAACATTTAATTACAGTGGAGGAAATTGCTACTGCCACAGATGTTCAACCTTGAGGAGTAGGGTTGGCATTTTAGGCTTTTATTATGCAGCACAGCTGAAGATGTGAAAGGGGAGAGAGAGAGGGGAAATGACGTGTAGCAAGGGCCGCAGGGTCCACGGAGCCTTTTGGGGATGCTCCTTTTATGCCCAATCATGACACTCACCTATTTCCAATTAACCTGTTCACCTGTGGAATGTTGCAAACGGGTGTTTTTTGAGCATTCCTCAACTTTCCCCAGTCTTTAGTTGCCCCTGTCCCAGGTTTTTTTGGAATGTGTTGCAGGCATCAAATTCAAAATGAGCAAAATGAATACTTGCAAAAAAAAACAATAAAGTTTATCAGTTTGAACATTAAATATCTTGTATTTGTAGTGTATTCAATTGAATATAGGTTGTAAAGGATTTGCAAATCATGGTATTCTGTTTTTATTTACGTTTTACACAACGTCCCAACTTCATTGGAATTGGGGTTTGTACTATATTTTAGGTCTAACAGTAATATTTCAGAATAATATTGTAAGAACACTGTTTACTCTGATGTTAATGGCCACAATAATTGTAGCATGAACATTTGTTACCAGCACAGAAGTTGATAAGCTTCAAATATTGATGATTGATTATGCATAAAAGTTTAATTGGGAGATTCCGACAACTGGAATTGTCATGATCAGTTTGATTGTTTCACCAGAGAAGACCCAACGCTCTGTTCCCAACACAAGCCTTTGGGAAAGCCTTTTTTAAACTCGTATCCAACAGTGTGTTGCATCTTCAAAGGTATTTTTGTGATCTCTCAGATGTCTCCAGGATATATACTCTCTGCCAGGGAAGGATAAAATGTTTTCAGGAGAAAGAAATCAACATTTAAGTCACAGACTGCGCTATCCGCTGCCCTGGCCTGCCTTAGGCTAGAGCAGATGATGCCGCAGTCTGTGACTTAAATGTTGATTTATTTATTTTTTTTGGCCTGGAAAAAATATTTTCACTGAACATAGTTAAAAGTACAGTGACGAGAAAAGCAGTGGCACATTGTGTGGAAACACTGAATAAGAATGTTGATTTCGACCTGGGCGAAAATTTCAACAGCCCAGGAAGACTGTAGACCAGGGGTCATCAACTACAGTTTTCCAAGGTCCAGAATCTTTCTAAGCAGACACTCCGGGGGCCAGACTTTCAAATAAAGAAAATAAAATGAATTTATACCTAATACGCCTATTCTTGTTCAAAATGTTCACTTTCTTGCTGAATTAATGCTATATATATATATATATATATATTTTACATGTTTTAGTGTGAACAAACTCCTAAAAAACATGCAAACTCCATAATGATAACTGGCTCTTTAAGTAGAAAAATATCTCAGACTAGGAGGTAGTTCACTGAGGATTGATGGTTAAAGTCTGTGATTAGGAAACATGGTTGTAGTATGCAGCATCCTGATTAGTGGAAAATGCTTGCAGAAAGAAACGGCTGTTGTCAGGTAACAATGTAACTGTCAAAGAGGCTGAAGCGAAAAGTCGACGTGGAAAAGCCCAGCTTTAATGATGAATGGACTGATAAGCAGGCTATGCATTCGTCATGTATGCCTCATTTGCAATGAAACGATGTTGCAAAATAATACAACCATCATCATCAAGAATGAAGAACGCAAACATAATGGTCGCGTCATTCACGTGCATATTAAGTAGCCACATATGTTTTGGTCTTAATACAGCCGTAGATTTACCGCTCCAGCGGAGAGGATGGTTCGCTCAGCCAGCAGTTAAGTTCATAAGAATTTGTCCAAATTTCAAGATTCCCAGCAAACTAAGATAAACAGTTTGACTACAAACCCACAGCTTTTGTTTTAGCTTGTTTGTAAAAATTCTCTATTTGCAGATTAGAGCTGTGTTCGCGTAAAACAGTGCGGTGGACAAGAGTGGACTGAGCAGACAGAGCAGATTGAAATATCGCTTTCTACATGTTTATGCCAGTCTACACAGGTGAGTGCATTGATAAGTATTGACTTTTTACTCACACAGGTTTTATTGTAGCCTACTTACAGTAACGAGACTAGCGTGAGTTGATCTGCCCCAGCGGCCGTTGGTAATCCTCTTTGTATCGTTCCCAGTCAGCTACTGCGTGTTTTAACGCACACACATCTCGGCTCAGCTGTGTGTGTGGAGCGCGGGCATCGCTGTACAGAATCCTGGCATGTGCATAGAGATGCAAATACATGGGGGCTGGGTTTGTGCTCCACCTGTGTAATGTTACCTGCTGTAAATACCTGAAATGCTAAATAACAGAACGCATTTTTCCTCTTTACATTTTCTGAATTTGTGATTATTCTGCGGGCCAGACTAAAAGCTTTGGCGGGCCGGATCTGGCCCGCCAGTTGACAATGGCTGCTGTAGACCATCTGTAAGATCAAGGAAATACCTTTGAAGATGTAGACCAACGGTGCCATCCCTAGAGCCACGCTTAAAATTATGTTTTGGTTAGGGTTGGGAATGCTATGTGACCAAGTATTAATGTACTTAGTAGTACTTAAGAGTACTTAAGTCACAAAAAACAGACGTGCGGTCGTAGAGTTGTGCTAAAGAGTGGTGTTTCCTTCTCGAACAAATGATTTCCGGCTGAGTACAGACACCAGCTTGTAGCTAGCATATCAACCACACAGCCGCTCGCAGCGTTTGCCATTTCAACAGGCGAAAGTGATAGTCAGCACCGGCTAAAAATGAAAAGACATACAACACTTGATAAAAATGGGGTTGGCAGTAGCTCAGTCCGTAGGGAGGGGGGTCACTGGTTCAAGTCCCCATACAGACTGAAGTACAGAGTGTGGACTGGTAGCTGGAGAGGTGCCAGTTCACCTCCTTGGCACTGCCAAGGTGCCCTTGAGCAAGGCACCGAACCCCCAACTGCTCAGGCCGCCTGTCCAGCAGTCACAGCCCCCTCACTCTGACATCTCTCCATTTGTGCATGTATAGGACCTGAGCATGTGTGTGTATTTCAGGCCTGTGTGTGGTGTGTTCTAACAACAGAGTGAAAAGAAATAGTAATCAATCAATTTTTATCAATCAATAAAAAGTATAAAATAAATAAAAGAGATTTGTTAATATTATATAGTAGTGAGTATTTTGCAAATCTGCAAGTGGATCCAAAATGGAACCGGCTGATGTTGGACGGATTTAGAGGGAAACAGAAAATGGTACTGACCCAAGGTCCTCGAGGTGGCGATCTCACTGAAGGGTCCTGTGCCCATTTTATTTTGAGACAGGATGCTGAACTGGTAGTCGGTGGCAGGAGACAGGCCTGTCACCTGCAGCTCGCTGCCCGAGGACGGGGGCACGGGCACAGAGAACCAGTCCTGCTTCCCATCATTATCACTCGCTGAAATCTTCTTCACCCTGCAGAGGGAGAGAGACAGAGAAAAGAGAAGTGAGAACAAAAGAGCGGCGGGGAATTCTGGCAGTCTGGTTTTATGAAACATGACAGAAAAGTAGGTTTCATGAATCATTCATCCTCATTATGAGCTCCAGATTTTGCGTCAAGAAACAGCACTGATAGATCCCTGCTACTGCAACTCAAATTACTGTATGGTGATTTTCATGTTCCTACCAGAGCTAACGTTCTATATGTCTATTTTTTTCCCGGAATTTTATCAGAATACATTACTTGACCTAAAGGCTTGATAAAAACGGATTCTATTCACCTATTCAAAACTGGAGGCTGTTATATTACTATAACTATTCATGTCAGTCTGAAAATATTTTTTTAGTTTAAGATGACGGCTTTGACTCAGCAGAAGTGGTGTTCTTTTATCTGAAAATAGAGAAGGACGGACCATTAATCACATTAACATGGTGAAATAAATTGTGAGGTCATCCTCTGTTAGACCCTTGAGTTCAATGCATGAAGCAGGTTTTATTCATGAAGCAAAATACACTACTTCACTTTCTAAGAGCAATATGGGAGATTTCTGCACAGGCTCACAAGCATTCACTTCATATCCTGTTTAAGTTCTTACAGTATACAAAAGCAAAGGTATGAAGCATAATCGAGACTATCCTTCATAATATATGGTAAGAGTAGCGGAGACTTTAGAGGGTTGTTTATACTGACTGATCTATTTTATGTAATTTATATTTATTTCTATGCCGCTCTTTGCTGCAGCGATGAACCTAGTTCCCTCTCAGGGATTTCATCTTCCCTCCCAGGTTACAATGTGATTAAAATGAGCATTCTTCTGTATGTCATCACTTGACATTGTCTGACATAAAAAAAAAAAAACATGAATTGAAATATAGTTTAGTGAATCCTATTTATTCATTTATTTTTAAACTTTAAAATTAATTTCACTAAAACAACTTGCTTTTCAATACATAAGTATGTTATTGACGGTTGCAGTACTTTTGCTCTATTTCGTTTTATTTAAAAACTTACTTGGTAATAAACCCCATTCTGATTCGGATTCTCAGACATTACAACTGTAGTACAATTTATAGTGCACTCTGGTCTTAGTGCACAGTTTTATATTCCTTTTACCCTGTCCATCAACTCACTTGTAAGACATCACAGGCATATAGATGACACCTTCAAAACAAACACAGGCTATTCATCTGTGATTTCTAGGCCACTACAAAAGCGCTGATTCACAAGAAACGAATGTATTCTGCTCTCTTTTCTCAGTAGCGTCCTATTGTAGCTAGCATGACCACTGCATTATAATGCTATTCTCTGCAGCAACATTTTTATTGTAGCTGCCAAGAGGTGATAACAGATAAATGAATTCCTCATCCTCAAGATCAATAGAGTAATACCAGAGCAACGGATGGCTGCCATGGTTACAGCCCGAGAAGAAAGTGGGAGGCTTTACACCCACCAAACTGAAAATGTCTGTGCTGATCCTCCATCAAAGCCTGGCTCCCAGGAAATGTTGGCCTGCTTCACCCCTGGAGAGACGGACAGAGAGGTAGCTGCATGGGGACTGGTTCCTGTAATGGAGGCAACGGAGAGGAGTTGATGGATATCTGCCAGCACTTCAACTACCTGATACCGCTAAAGTTCAGAGGCCATCTCTAGATGTACCACATTTATCTGTTGGAGGCGGAATGGAGGCACAGGCTGGCGGCCTATGCTGGGTATAATAGAGGTTTAAACAGGTGTAAAGAAAAAAAATTGAAAAAAAAAGGCATAAAAAAATGTGGACAGCTCACGTAATAGGACTTTTCATCTGATCACAGGAATCCATCTGTTTGCACTCACCCAGGACAAAGACTTGTGTGCTGGCTTTCACCGAGGCAACGCGGTTAGCAGCGCTGCACTCCCACGCCCCCTGGTGGTCCTTAGTGAGAGGCTGCAGGAGCAGAGAACCGTTGGCTTCTATGGAGTAAGACGTGCGACGAGCCAAGTCAACCTACCAAGAACAAAAAGACCATTTACACATTAGAGCAGGGGTCTTTAACGTTTTTTTTTAGGCCAAGAACCCCTTAACTGAAAGAGACGGAACTACTACTATAGTACATTTATTGCATAAAATTAAATGCAAATAAATTAAACAGTATGTTAAACTGGGCCGGATGGATGAAAATAAATGGATATTAATATATTATTGATACATCATATTTTAATGCTAAACATATATGTGGAAAGCACAGTCAATCCTTAAGCTGAACTGTATGGCTACCATAGCTGCTACCTTACCTATAGTAAATTATCTTGTGTAAATGAAATGTTTTTTTGTTGTTTTATTTTTTAAAACGACCAATTCATCAAATGGAGGTCCGTGGTCTAATTTGTGTCAGTTTAGGGGTCCTTGACGTGAAAAAGCTTGGGATCCACTGATTTAGGCTACTTGACAGTGCATTAACACAACACATAGGTTACTTTAGGCTGTAAATATTCACCGTTCCACTGTAGATTTGTGTTTCCTGCTGCTAGCGATCTAATTGGAGACGAACAGCCAATCAGAAGTGACCACCTTTAACCCTGATATGTTGGTTTTGTGGCACATTGTGACGCAGTGGCAGGTTGAGCGAGAGTGTGCGGGAAGAGTTGTGCGCGCAGGCGAAGATGTTGAGAGAGAGAGAGGGAGGCATGACCTGTGCTAGGGCTGGACGATGAATCGGAAATTTATCGACATCGAAATTCTGAAGCTGTTATCGACGTATTTTTCCCATGACGATAATTTCGATAATTTATTCCTGTTGATAGGCCTACTTTCTCCTTAAAAACGCTGTTCTACTGCGTGTGTAGTCACGTGACTTCGCCCGGACCAGTCCGCCGCATGGAAAGCATAATGGAGGATAACTCAAACACCGAGTCCGAGTCAACTGAGCAACTTGTGCCCCAAAAAAAACCCTGCAGTGTCTGTCATCTGGAAACATTTTGGCTTCAGAAAAGATGATTTAGAACAACGTGATTAATTATCGTTCACATATCGTTATCGAGGCAAAATGTGCAATTAATCGTGATTTTAGGTCATATCGTGTAGTCCTAACCTGCGCACTGAGCAAGAGTTTCTGAGAGGGCATATGAGTAAACTGCGTGACAGGGGTTAATATCGCACGCTAATATGGATAATAGCAAACATGCAAATACATGTATTGAGCACGGAATAGATTTTAGTTTGCTCAAACAAAATGTAATGTATGTGCTCAGGAATGAGGTACAAATATAACACCATATTCTACAAGTGCTCACATCACATCCACCAGCTCTCGCATTTTGCACCAAATTTACCTTCATAGACCTACTGTCTGTGTTGGGCTACTTCTTGTCCAGTGCTGGGGTTGGTTATATAGGCTACACGACAACGCATAGCCCATTTTACAGACATTTTCTCCAGAGTTTTGAATAGTGAAACAGGACAACCATAGTACAACAGAGACAAAACATAAGCAAATGTGGCACACAAATATGCCCAGGCTGCACCAAACATTTTAGTATGTGCTCATATCTTTTTGTACATACCGTAAAAAGGATGTCCTTGGCTTGTAAACATTTACAGTGCCATGAATAAAACAGGACTGCTTATACTTATTGAATAGGCTACACTGGGTAATTTACCTTGCTCCAGGTCACTTTAATTGTGGGGTCCTCGTTTCCTTGACAGGGGATGAGCAAGGTTCTCCCAGCTTCCTGTTTGTACTGCTTCTCCGGAGTGATGCTGAGTGATGGGGGGTCCTGTGAATTTCCAAAGCAATATAGCAGAATCAAGGAGATTGCAGCAATGGAAACAATGGATTTTAAGACTGGATTACTGCCGCTTTGGACAAGATTATCTTAATTACAAAAGGATTAGCCGCACAATTAACTCCCCAATAGTGGAGCCACAGCAGTGACTATGAGTTGACTTCTATTAATGCCAGAGGGCTCACACGTCGGAGGGAAAAGGTCAATAAAATGTCGTTTCTGGGAAGTTTTTTTAATTCGCTGTGACAGATGCAGTTGAGGCTAATTAAAAATGCACGCACAGTGGTGTAGATGGACAGTTTAGCAGAACTAGGAGGACAGGTTCACTGGCAGTTTCGGAGCTTCCTGGGCACGATGCAAGAAAAGGTTAAAGGTTGCCTTGATTGTCACTTGCATCTGCATTAAACCCACATAGGAGTCATATTTATGGGGGACCAACTCCAGTCTTTTTATTAAGTCATGGGGCACTGACAGCTGCACTAACCTAACATACATGTGGTGGGAGGAAACAGGAGCATCTGGAGGAAACCCACATAGACACAGGGACAACAAGCAAACTTCACACCGGGGATTGAACCCTGTGTGGAGAGTGGTGCCTACTTGCTGGGAGGCGACAGTGCTAAATCACTGACAGACTGTAGTCTGCCTTACATTAATGTCGCTACGAGTAACTTTCAGTTTGTGTTGACTCTAGCGGCAGTGTTTTTACCACACCTGCTGTCGTAAAGATCTTTTCTAGAGCGCACATGAGAGACGGCAGCATGGATCACAGTGAGGTAATGTATTTAATAATTACTTGCAAATCTGTGACCGATCAGAATGTGTGACTGTAGAGTCGGTCGGCCAGCTGTAAAACATTTTGTGACTTTGCGGAAAATATCGGACCCGCGCAAAGGCATCAATAAAAACTATATAAAAGTGACGTTCTTTTCTTCGATAGTCTCGTCTGCTGTTACAGATCATTTATGATCATCAGATGGAAAATTAAACCGTTTCAGAAACATTCCTCGTAGCTACTTTAAGTCTTTATTTATTTTCAAATACAGTATGTTTATTGCTTTGAGAAAAAAGGACACAGAAAAATAACACAAAAACAAACGGATTTGGTCAAAAATGGATCGGAAATTAAATAACAAAAAATATGTCTTTTCAAAAGGATAAGAAGTGGACATCGAAGAGTGCAAGAAAAAGTACACACATACCCATATATACATATATGCAAAGTGAGACATTACAAAAGCATCCGCAGACTGCACTTTAAAGAATCTTAGTACAGGGTCCCATATGTTATCAAACATCTCAGTATAGTATCTCAGTCTTTCCAAATGTAGTGTGAGACATTTCTCCCAGCCACAGGTCATATGTAGGCACAGGTCCATTTTTCACAGACGTAAAATCAATTTTACACTAAGTATTCTTTTAATAATGTCATGAATGTACAGTTTCTCTCCACTGAGTGAGCCAGAGGGCCTGCGGTGCACACTAACCTGTAGAATTACGTCTGTTGGCTCAGATGAACCCATGCTGCCGTAGCGGTTGTATGGCGTACACGTATAAAGTCCGGCCGAGTCGTCATTGACTGTGGTCATCAACAAAGAGCCCTCTGGTGTCAACGTCCATCCTGGATGCTGAAAGAAATGCACAAATGCTCACGCCACTCTGACAGCTACAATAAAAAGGAACAAGCACATGCCATCATTTTTATATATATAAATTTTGCGAGATGATATCAAAAGTAAAAGATAAAGAAGATGTAAAAGATAAAGTGGGCTTCTGTTGTAATTAAAAAAAAAAACTTTTTCGGGATATTGCCTTGATCGTCATTTCTTAGGTGACTCACTACAGGCGTAACAGAAATGCTCTGAAGAGCTTTCAAAATCCCTTTTTGAAGCATGTGCATTAAAAGCAGTTACAATTTCGAGTCATTTTTTCCCCAATGAGCCACAGCAGAAGGCATGTGTTGGGCTTTCACTGTGCAAAAGGTTTCCACTCAATTTAATGAAGTCAAAACTGCTATTATCCTCCCGAGAATGAGTCTTTGAGGAAGTATTACCGAGCTTGTGACATCCGGCGTGGAATTGGAATAATTGGCAGAATAACAGCCGGACTCCAACACCTGTGTCCCGCACTACAGGAAGGTCTCACATTTCCTGTGGCGTGTGTCAACTCAGCATGTGAAGGAGGACAAAGTGGGTGGATCTTTTTTTTTTTTACATGCGAAACAAAGATAATGGTTTAAAATGCTGCCACCCTGGGCATTTATTTTGAAACAAAGGTTCAAAATTCAATGTAAAAGACGAAGGTTAAAAAACATGGTCTACTACTGAGAAGTCCCACCCTCTGCCCCTCATCTATAAAAGGTTCCAATACTCATCCCTCAAACGGGGTGAACAGCAGATTGAAGTGGAAATGGAAAAAAAAAGAAAGAAATGAGAGCAAGGGGCAGTAAGGAGTTCCTTGGGGATTGCTTCAAAAGCTTTTAAGATTGCACATCCCATCCCTGTCCTTTAAGATATATGTGGTGGAATGATGATCCAATTGGAAAAGGAATCAGTCCTACAGGAAACGTCCCGCTAAAATGACTGGGAAAATATTTCACAACGTCTTCACACTGTAGTAGCAAGAAAATAGTTCCTGTTCCGTAGGCAAGTTGAGTGGGCCGATTGTTAGAAAAGCTTTTGCATGATGAGCTGCTGACGGCTGGCTCATACAGTAGATGCCTCTAGTCAGCAGCAGTGTGTGACATTTCTCTGCTAAAAGAAAATAAATAGATTCAACCGGCCGGGTCCCTGCGATGTTTGCAGTAACAGGAATCAATAAATAGAGTAGTGTTGGCCGGACAAAAAACAGGGACAGAAATCTGAGTTTGAGCACACAGTAAAGGTCAGGCACCATTATGGCGACTGTGCCTCCGTCACTTTTATTACCAAGGACAGGTCAAGTGGTTCTCCATCTTTTGTCCAATCCACACGGAGCAGTGGAGGCTGAGCTGCGGCTGGGCAGGCGACCACGCCCTCCATACCTGTGGGAAGGTACGTTTGCTGGGGCATTGGAAGAGCCTGGGCTGGGTCTGAGCAGAGGAAAGGAATGAGAGTAGTTTACTTTGTAATAACTACTACAGTTTAGATACAGATCACCGTTTCATACCATGGGAAGCACTGGTGCAAATAAACTTCACCACGATCTATTAAATGTGAATATACCTGTAATTCATACATACATAGTCTTTTCTGCTGACTTAAATGGCAAAGCAATGGCAATGTTTACAAAATGATGATTAAAGTGGGCACACCAACAATATTTCTTGAAGAAATAAGAGAAATGTTGGATTTTTAATTGAAGCTATGGTTCAGTTTTACACATCAGATGTGGAAGTGTGGACATTTTCTCTGTGCCAGTTTAGTTAGTTACCGTGACTACAGCTGAAACCAATGCATTAGAGAGAATAGTTAAAGTCTGCATTTAAAATCCCATGGCCTCTCCTTCCCTTCTCTTTCTTTAATCTATAACGTTCAACTGTATTAAAAAGCACTGACACTGTGGAGATGATTCTCAACAATCGATCTCAATTCTCTTTGAGGAAAAGCCCTCTGGAAGGAGGTTAAGACAACTTTTGACTTTTGAATGGTAACTCTATGGCACTTTAACGCTGGGTTTTCACAGAGTTTTACAACTGCAACTCTGTCTTGGCAATGGATTCCAAGCGAAATTGTCTCACCACAACATGATGCCGACGGTGTACACGCTTTGCTAACAATTTGTTGTTGATGCTGACATTTCTTAGGTTCTATCTGGCCTATCACAAACTATTTGGTACGTTTTCTACTACAGTCACACACTTTCCTTCTTAAAAGGTTGCGTTTAGTTTAGTTCATATAACGTTTTGTATTGCTAGCAACCAGCTAGTTGTCATTGCTACAATGCGTATACTAAAAAAAACAAATACGTTATAAAAACTCACCATGAATACCAATTGCCTCGGCGACCCTCTGCCAAGCTAGCTGTTAATGTCCGCGTAGTCAAACAGAGACGTATCATAAAGTAAGCTTTAGGAAAGTCACAATCTTTTGGTTTGCTCAGAATTTTTTAAAAATAGCATGCGTGTTTACAGGAGAGAATACATTGGAGGCATGTTCGCGAGTCTGCTCGCTCATCGGCTACTGCACTGCAAAAGTTGACTCGGAGTCAACTTTGGGAGAGCGGGGTGAGCGGTGAACATCAGGGCACTTTCGCCGCAGTCAGCCGATTTCGCTCATACCGCTGTTCTCACATGAATTGAATCGCTCCACTCTTCTGTTATTTCAGCTGCCTGTGGAAACCCAGCGTAAGGGTACCTGTTGTTCTTTGCTCATGGTACCCTCTGAATTTATTTGTGGTATTTTTTGTTGTAATGACAATTAAGTTAACTCAAGTTGAAGAGCAACTGGTTTAACGTTTCGCTTTGCTGCAGTGATGTACGTAGAAATGTACTTAAGGGTGTGTCAGCACACTGTGACATCACTGATGGGCGTGGTTACAGGTGTAACAGAGCCCCTCTCTGACCACACCCAACCAACCACCCCCATCATTGTGGTAAACAGAGGAAAACACACAAACTTTCAACCAGAGAGGGCAGAAACACCGCTTTCTAGCCTGGTATTAAGTTACCCTTTACTGTGTAGTATTTTAGACCTAAAGTAACCTAACCTAGCTTAATCTAACCTATCACAGCAGTGTCATATGTAATAATCAACAGTTAGCAGTATATCCATAATCATTTGTTGATATTCTAATATGTAATTAGATGATACAGTACCTATGTTTTAGTGCTAATACGCCATACAAAGAAATCCCTTTGCTTTGTAGAGTTAATTGTTGAACCATAAAGTCTTGTGTGTATTGTATTGTAAGTATATGGTGTCGTGACTACAGACTACACACAGAAACGTACGCATCACTGTGAGGTTGGCAGAGGCGGTGGGTGGGGTCAGCAGGCCGTTGCTCGGCATGCAGGTGTAGTTCCCAGAATCCTCAGGGATGAGACTGGAGATGAGTAGAGTTCCATCTACCATGATCTTCACTCGCGACTTCAGAGACCTGGAGAAAAAACATACGGGAATTCCCTAATATGTAAAGTGCAAACGAGCTACTTCAAAATAACAGCGAGATGATAATTCAGCATTCCTATTCTAGTCGAGTCAAACAGCGTAGGAGGTTTTTTTTGTTTTTGTTTTTCCCCTGCGAGTTACTCACCGCTGTGTGCAGATAAAGGTTAAGGAATATTTATTTCATTTCAGTTAAGAGTAGGAAGAGGAGTACCCACTCATTTTATACATTCTTACATTTACAGAGAGAGCAGAGAGGAAGCATGAGGGCTATACCAGGCTGTAACACCTTATAACATATGCCCACTGATGATGTGTGTTTGTGGGACGACTCACAGTAACACATTTAGGGCTAATTACCATCCAGGTCAGATGACTCATGTACTGTAACAGACAGAGAAATTTCTCCACGCTATCTATTTTTTTCTCTCTTTCTCTTGATATCAAAATCAACCTGTGTTGCTGAATAGGGTTGGGTATGGGTATTCCATACCTTAAGGTATCGACCGAAATATCCAGGTACCAAGTAGTTTCGAAACTTCTCCAGTCAAACAATACCTGCATTTGATCCTTTTGTACCCAGATCTAGAAAAAAAATGAGTATTTGTACGGTTTTGCTCGCAGCCAATCACCACAAGTGTTCTTTGAATTAATGCAATGTGTGATTGGCCCACCACCGCATCAGCTACAACCCATGCAGTCTGTGGTGTAGTAAAGTCGAGCAGTGTATTTGACATATTTGAGTGAACAGTTCAGTGAGCCGAGATGCCACCAAAGGGTTGGATAGTATGGCTATCCTCCCCCCTTTGGCGTCTGATGAAAATAAATGCATAACATGCGAAAGGATTATTTAAAAAAAAAAAAATAAAATACTCTATTGGTCTTGATATCACATAGAATTTGTCACATACTTCGCTGTTCGTTGTTGTGAGTTCGCTGTGCAGTATGCACCGTCAGCTCAGCTGTACTTCATGAAGGGGAGGGGAGAGACATAGGTAGAGTGGTCTGCACCCAAACTACTGCCTCTAAACAGTGATACTCTTAACATTTAACATTCACATGAACACATTAATCTGAAGAGTTAACACAGTCCGTTCCAATACTAACACATTAAACTAAGACGGTAATCGTGGTAAAAATGACATCTGCATTTAGCTTAAAGCACTACTGTGTACAGCATAGCAGTGCTGCTAACATGACCGTAGACTCTTAGCCTTATTTAACCCTTTTCCTCCTCATGTTTTCCTGCTTGTATAAGCATATTTGCATGTTTCATTTTAAAAAAAAGGGTATAGCAAAAGGGCATAGCAGCTTTTTTTGTCAAATTTCTGTAGATTAACGAATCAAATGAGTAACGGCCCCAAACACATGAGCAATAAGAACTTGTCAGCAGGCGTTCTCTTCCCACTATGTGGCAAACAAAAAACGAATGAAAAATGAATTCAGCTTTAAGCATAATAATAATGTTTACCCTCCCCATGATGGTTTAGTTTGCATAATAAACTCTTCATGTGACCGGTAAACAACTTCAAATGAAAATCAAAAACCGCCATACAACACCAAACATGTAAAAACAACTGCAGGAATACTGAGAGTAACTGGTGGAAAACTAAGCTGAAAGTCCGTTTTGACATTCTCAAAGAGCACCTCACTATTAAAAAAAAAATAAAAAAAAGAGAAAAAAAATGCAATTTCACTAAGGGCTTATTTCCCAAAATTCATAGCAGATAATCAGAATAATCCTTGTGTGCTCTACTCAGCTGTTAACAGCATTATATATCAGCTCCGAAAAGCCTCTCTGAAACTTTTTTCCTCATCAAAATCAGGTTGAGTATTAACCTGAGTAGAGATGTAATGAAAAAGGATATGTGTGGTGGAGAAATGCTCAGGAAGGAAAGTAATGCAAATTAAGCCCTCCACCTGCTCAACTGACCCTATCCCAGCCACAGTTTTTTAAGAGAGTGTTTAATTGTATGCTGGATGATGTGCTGGCAATCATGAACCATTCTCCGCTCCCTCGGATCATCTCCCTGGCACTGAACACTGCTATTGTAAAACCTCTCCTACAGAAAAGCTCATTCAGTGCTTCCACAGTTTCAGGACAATTTCATTTTTTCTTGTTTTATTATGACTGAAGCTGGACCGTTTTTTCCTTTCCTTTTTTATGCATGTTTGTATTTTATGTGTCTTTGTTTTTGGCAGAGACTATCACATATTGTCTTCACTAAGTCTGCATTTCATTTATTATTTGGCCATTGCGGGGGAATAAGAATTCAAAGACAATATTCACTCTCCTTTAATCTGTGGTTTTCTCTCCTCTAACTCCTGGAAATAAAAAATAGCTGGCTCTACTGCTGCTCAACTTTCGGTAACACTTTCCTTGAAGGTATCGACATAATTGTGACATGACGTGACACTGTCATGAACTTGTCATAAACGTTATAAACAAGTCATAAACGTGTATGACTTCTGTCATTAAGTGTCATTCGGTTTTTGTCATGACAAGTTGACATTGTTTGGGTTGTCTTGATTATGACAACTTGACATTAATCAAAGTGACATTACCAGAAGTTGTCTTGGTCATGACAAGTTGACATTACATTTGTTTGGGATGTCTTTGTAATGACAACTTGACATTAAACAGGATGACATTATGTCAAGTTGTCATTACAAAGACATCCTAAGCCAATGTAAATGTTTATAACGTTTATGACACGTTCATGACACTGTCATGTCAAGATTATGTCGATACCTTCAAGTAAAGTGTTACCCAACTTTCTTCACAAGGTTGTAAAGTAGTCGCGACTGAATGGCACAGTAAATGTGCTTCAAAACATAACACATTGATGTCGATGCAGAGGTGGGTGATAATTCTCTTTCACATTACAAACAGCATTCAGATTCACACAATGTGTTTTGGTGAGAAAACACTGTAACTATAACTGTGTTTGTTTGCAAGAGAACTCGACAGGGCACCACACTTGAAAACACTCTCCATTAATAATTCACCAAAAGGATTGCGCTGCTTTTGCGGCCGTTAAAACTGCACAAATAATAAATCGTTCTCATAGCACCCCTGCAAAGCGTGAAATGCACCCCTAATTGCGCTGTCAGACATATAGCGCCTCAGTGCACCTGTATTTGCATGTGACGTAATATCTAGACATTTGGCGCAAAATTGGCCCCTTAACAGTACAATTCACAAAGATCAGCACCAATAACCACATGCAGCTATAGTGAAATTATTTGGGAGGGGAGGGTTCATTATATGCGAACTGGCCCATCTGAGTACACTTCTACTGTACACCACTGCAGTAAGGTGGCAACTACGACCACTGGAGGTCAGCAAGAACAAGGTGTTACGTAAGCTGGTGTTTAGTTACTCTTTGGCATAACCTGTGGGTGGGCTGATACAACAATCTATACTCTAAGACAATATCTGTACATATGTCGGAGATTTTAGAAAGCTACTGTTTATATCACACATTTAAATCTGTGCTTGTATTGGTCCATTGTGGGCAATGTTGCAAATGAATGAGCACAACTGCTATATGGTACGCTGTACTTTTATTCATCCATTATTTATTTGTTTTGCGCTTCGCTTTAGTGATGTACCTTCACCTTGACTTGTCAGGTAGATCGTTGGCTGAATTAGACAAAAACAGACATTTCGTTCAAAAGGGAGTTGCCAGGGCTGAATTTTCAGTCCGTCCTTGCTGAGGTGCAAAACGCTACTGCAAAAATCCGAAAAAGAGAAGCTTTGCTATACCTTTTAATTCCTCGTCAAATGTCAAGCCCCGAGCCAGTAACCTTGGTTGTGTGCGGTTTTTTTTAATGCCGATTTGAAGTTCACATCAGAAGTAGCTAAATAAATCCTACTTTTATCATCTCAGGAATACTAGCAGGCTTGATTACTGCAAAAAATTCAGTTTTTCTGGTCGACCAAAGAAACATCTCAGTTTTTAATTCTTTAATGCAGGCCTTAGATATGTGCTGGCCTGTAAAATGAATTCTGTGAAGCCAAAGGTTAACTTTAAGTGAATACACAAATTATAATTGACATCACTCATTGTTCATTTTTGATTAATGCAGTTCATGCTGATGTCCATTTAAATGGGCGGTCTCCATCCCTGCTCCTGGAGAGCTACTGCCCTGCATGTTAAAGGCCTCTCCCTACTCAAACACACCTGATCCTAATTATAACTCATTATCAAGCCCTTGACGAGCTTCAGCTGCTTGTTAATCAGCAGATCATTCAAATCAGGTGTGTTCGAGTAGGGAGATAACCTAAAACATGCAGGGCAGTAGTTCCCTGTTCCCCTGCTAAACGGATTCTTGAAAAACTGAAAAAGAAAGGCTTGATTTGGTGAGCCCAGAGGGGAATTATGGCATTTTAAAAGTAGCCTACATTTACAGTAGCCAGCTAGCGGTAGACTACAGAGAAAGTGTGATATATTTACGTCCGTTTCGGAGCGACGGAGGGAAAATATTTCAGTCGACACATTAAGTGGAACCGAAATGAGGAACCAAAATTTGTGTTCTAATTCCTACCAGTTGCGTAGGAACCGGTTCCATAGTGGAACCGGGTTTCGGTACCCAACCCTACCCCTGTAAATGTTTTACTTGTACTGTGGCAACCAAAGCAGAATTCACCTTAGACACTCCCAGGGGACAGACACAAACACCTCTCTGTCTTTGTGAATAACAAAAACACATGGAGTGCTGTGTATTTCTCCAGGGAGCCATCTTTGGCATTGCAGTAGCATCAGTAGTCAAGCTTTTACATTTTCTAGCTAGGTGTTGCCATTTTATTGCAAGCTAAAAGTTAGTTAGCAAACAGAGCTGAGAGAAAATAAATCATACATGGAGGGAACATGCGAAGAACATGAGTATGAAGAGTTTCATGAAGAAATTCACTGTAGCTGACTATTTCATACCTGAGGTGCAGGTGTTATGAGTGCGTAATGAATTATTGAGTAATAATAACAACATCGAAAATTGATGGTTTTTGACTCAAATTACTGGTGCTGCCGAAAAAGGTCTTTGACCGAAAGCTCGTTAAAAGATTTCTGCACATAATTGAGAGGGTGGATGCTTTTTCCATTGATTCAAATGACTGTACATTGTGTTACTCCAGCTAATGCAGAGCAGAGTCTCCAAATTGGCCCCCAGTCACCAAAGTTGTATTCAGAATGTAGCAACACGTGTGCAAGACCTGAAGCAAAGCAGGTATGGCGCCTGTTTTTTTTACATCTCTCCACTTACTCCATAATAGTTTAGATGTCTAACTAAGACCTGTGAGTAGGCTGATTTTAGTTTCTATTGATAAGGAAGCAGATTCTAGCGTTTGTAGACATGAAGTACATTTTAGCCTCTATAGATCTCATCTGTGGTACAGCCTTGTCAAACTAAATGTGGTGAAAAATCTTTGTATTCACATTTAATCTCAGTGAATCTGACTGTATCTTACTGAATGCTGTTTGTTTATTTCACATTTCCGTCAGTTTGTGTTGATTAGATTTTTTTTGTCTCTGTACCATTTTGTTTTGTCCATTAAAGCGCATAGCCAGATTCAAACAGAGATGTAACAACCACTCCTGTGCTCCTCCAACTTTAAAAAAAGAAACCCCACAAAAGGTACCGATCTCAATCATTTTCGCTCAACCTGCTGAAACGCACTGCATAAAACATCAAAAGGGGTGAAAATGGACTGCTCAGGAACAAAGAGTAATGATTTCACTCACTCTATGTGATGGACGTTCTCTCCACCTTTCTGCCACACATAGGTCATGTTTGGGGGGTCGGCCACCGCCTGACACCGGAGAAGTGCATTCTGGGACTTGTTGAGAGACGTGCTTTTGGGAGGGACGACAATAACAGGCGGACCTAGTGGGAGGCAGGTTACAAAGGACATGGGTCACAAAAATTTACAGAAACAACTGCAATCTATTGATTCTTTTTTTTAAATCATTCAGTCTCTAAAATGTCAAAAACATTGTTGAAATATTTCTCTCTCGCAACAAAACACAGCGGGCCTGGGGCGACAAGTTGAGACCGACTCAACTTTTGGACTAACGCAACCCCACAACATGTTGGCCAATCATGTAACCGGTGAATCAGACTTGAGCTATGGTTTGAGGCACTGTGAGAGTCCCGTACAGTAAACATCACTAACTTTATCGCTGCCACAAGAATGTTTTAAAACAATATGAAGGTAAAAAAAAACGAAACATAAGCACTGAACTGCCCGGGAGTTTGTGTAACAGCTAAATGTTTCCTGCAACAACAAAGCACTCGCTACATCTCACTCGTCTCTTTTCTTTCTCACTCTCTCGCCTGTGAAATGAAGCTGCCTTCAAGTGCTGTCGGAAATGTCGAAATCTATAAACGATCTGACGGTGAACAGCAATTGTGAAATATGAAGTCTACTTGTGCTTTCTTGGTGGGTTTAAGAACACAACAGGACGTCACACAAATGGGCAGTTTCCTCCACTACACAAGTAAATGTGATAAGTCGCACTGAAGCTTGAGGATGAACATGTTCTGAAGATCTGAAGATTCACTTGTTATCAATTCTTGTGGCTTTTAAATAAGCCGAAATGAAAAAAAATAAATAAAACTAGGAAACATGTTTGAAAGGGTTGGTTGCAATCATTTTGCATGTGAGGATGTATACAGTGAGCACGTTGATACATGTGCGTTGGGAGTAACACAAACCGAAGAAGTCAGTGCCTCACAGGGTTAAGCAACAAGAAAAAGCACATTTTGTTGTGAGAGAATGAGCTGTGGATGTGAGAATTGCACACCGTGTTGAGAATCCTGATTTGACAATACTTGCAACGGAGAAAAGCTGTCAAAGAAAACCTTTTCAAAAAACGAAACAAAAAATAATAATAATGTAGTAATATGACACTTTCCTTGAGACTCTGTGCTGTCAAATATACCAATGTAATCTCCTTGGAAACTAATCGCATACAGCTACTACAACATGGTGCTAAAATGTATCTCTTCCCTCTAGCGTGCCAAACACAAACACTTGTTCTATTTGCAAAGAGCTAATAAAAGAGGCTTGACATACATACCACATGTCCCATGTATAAATAACCACATGATCTCCACAGCAGTTGTTACTGATTAGATTTATAACCTTTAAAAAACATGCTGGGTGGATACATGCATGAGTGACAGTTTAGAGGTTACTTAAGGCTTTTAGGCTGACTTCATCCAGATCAGCTATTAGTCTCCTGTAATCCATCCATGTGGCAACGCTGCACACAAACACAGCCAAAGCTCAGATAATGTGACTAAGACTGAACAGTATTAAAAGGCAGTATGTGCTCATGATGATTATTATTTTAAAATGCCACCGCTGCCATTCCAAAATGAAGTGAAACCTCAGGGAGACATTATGCCAAAAACTAAAATCGGTCCCCATGCGCCACGCTGCTGGTTCTCCGGAGAACATCAACAGTAGGTGTAGGAGTAGGAGTACAGGAAGAATTCAGAAATAAATTCCTCAATGTATTATGCAGTGCTGTGTCGGTGTAATCCTATGATACACAGTAGCATATTTACATGTTCTACATGTATTTGTCCTTACATTGGATAGTTACATTTGTAAATCTGTAACCTGAAACCTTCTGGGAATCTGTCCATTTTGAAAACATTACAACAACAATATTTTTGACCTCATACCTCAATAGAAATGATTTTGTTTTATTCAAAACAGGAACATTTTTAGATAATGTGTACCAGATATATTTCATTTCACTCAGCTACAGCCTGACAAGCTAAAAAAAATAAAAAATTGTCACGTCTCTGAAACGCAGCCTTCAAATTGAGAAAAACACAAAGCTTTACCACGACAAAGAAACTCCCAAAAATCCCAGAGGAAATCCTGTCTGATATCATGATAGCAATATTAGCTACACAGGGACAGAATAAGAGTTAAATTCAGTTTGAGTTTCTGTAACCACTCTGTCATATGATGCAATAAGGAGAAACAGAAATGTAAATTTGGGTGGCTCCCAGCCAGTCAGGCACACAGACATCACAGAGGCTGAAAGAACTGGCACACAGACACGAAAACAGACAAACCGACAGACAGACAGACAGACACTGACCTTTGATCTTCACTTTGGTTACACGAGTCACGTTTCCCTCAGAATTGGAAGCGTGGCAGGTGTACTGTCCTGCTGACTGCATGCTCACTGCTCGCAGAGATAAGGCTCCTTCCTGGTAAATATATGTCAGATCAAGTAAGAGGTGAATGGATGCAAATAATACATACAGATCAATAGATAGGTATAGGATATATAGACAGACAGGTACACGTACATAGTAGATACAGAGTGGTAGATAAATACATGTGGAATGTAACTCAAGTACTGTACTAAAGTACAATTTCAAAGTACTTGTACTTTACTACTACAGTTACATATGCATTTGTAGATTAAGATTTTAAATGTTTATTGTTAAAGATTAAACCAGTGTTTTTTTGACGTTTGGAGGTTGTGACCCCTTATGAAACGCAGTTTGTAGTTGGGGGTTCTTGTCTCATTTCAGATTTCTATGAGTCGTTACTGTAGCAGTTCCGCTGATTCCCACTCTATACTTTCGAGTTGGTTTCATTTAAATAACTGTTCAAGTTATTCAATATTTCAGAAAAAAAGACATGTATACACATTTGTTAAACTCAACTTTGTTTTTTCCTTCTTTCCTATCCCCCATGAAACATCTCAAGACCCCTCAGTGACCCTTTGGTGGGGCCCCGGCCCCTAGGTTGGGAATCACTGGACTAAATGTGTATTTACAGTTTTTTTGCAATCACTTTGGCACTAATTTCAGAACCTTGACGTCATTTTTTTTTTTCATAACTCTAGACACAAAACTCACAACCAATGATCAAAATGCACATTTTTCTAAACTCTAACACTTCTTTCAATTGCTTGGATACAATACACATAAAACCAAGATCATTTGTTCATTTAACAAAATCTGTTCAACAATCACCTATTCAATATGACACAACTTAACAAAGAATATATATATATATATATATATATACATACATACATACATACATACATACACACACACACCATATAATTAGAATATCATGAAAAAGTTGATTTATTTCAGTAATTCCATTCAAAAAGTGAGACTTGTATAATGTATACATTCATTCCACACAGACTGATATATTTCAGGTGTTTATTTCTTTTAATTTTGATGATTAGAACTGACAACTAATGAAAACCCCAAATTCAGTATCTCAGAAAATTAGAATATTGTGACAAGGTTGAATATTGAAGACACCTGGTGCCACACTCTAATCAGCTAATTAACTCAAAACACCTGCAAAGGCCTTTAAATGGTCTCTCAGTCTAGTTCTGTAGGCTACACAATCATGGGGAAGACTGCTGACTTGACAGCTGTCCAAAAGACGACCATTGACACCTTGCACAAGGAGGGCAAGACACAAAAGGTCATTGCTAAAGAGGCTGGCTGTTCACAGAGCTCTGTGTCCAAGCACATTAATAGAGAGGCGAAGGGAAGGAAAAGATGTGGTAGAAAAAAAGTGTACAAGCAATAGGGATAACCGGATAACCCTGGAGAGGATTATGAAACAAAACCCATTCAAAAATTCAAAAAAGATTCACAAAGAGTGGACTGCAGCTGGAGTCAGTGCTTCAAGAACCACCACGCACAGACGTATGCAAGACATGGGTTTCAGCTGTCCCATTCCTTGTGTCAAGCCACTTGAACGCTCAGAAGCGTCTCGCATGGGTTAAAGACAAAAAAGGACTGGACTGCTGCTGAGTGGTCCAAAGTTATGTTCTCTGCTGAAAGTACATTTTGCATTTCCTTTGGAAATCAAGGTCCCAGAGTCTGGAGGAAGAGAGGAGAGGCACAGAATCCACGTTGCTTGAAGTCCAGTGTAAAGTTTCCACAGTCAGTGATGGTTTGGGGTGCCATGTCATCTGCTGGTGTTGGTCCCCTGTGTTTTCTGAGGTCCAGGGTCAACGCAGCCGTCTACCAGGAAGTTTTAGAGCACTTCATGCTTCCTGCTGCTGACCAACTTTATGGAGATGCAGATTTCATTTTCCAACAGGACTTAGCACCTGCACACAGTGCCAAAGCTACCAGTACCTGGTTTAAGGACCATGGTATCCCTGTTCTTAATTGGCCAGCAAACTCGCCTGACCTTAACCCTATAGAAAATCTATGGGGTATTGTGAAGAGGAAGATGTGATACGCCAGACCCAACAATGCAGAAGAGCTGAAGGCCACTATCAGAGCAACCTGGGCTCTCTTAACACCTGAGCAGTGCCACAGACTGATCGATCCATGCCACGCCGCATTGCTGCAGTAATTCAGGCAAAAGGAGCCCCAACTAAGTATTGAGTGCTGT